>NW_006298521.1:1247508-1256754 GCF_000327345.1 Myotis davidii
ATGGACAGAGAGCAGCAGCACAGGCCCTGCGGGTCTGCACATCAATCGGAAGAAACTCAGCTGCGTCCCTGAGCCGGCGCAGGACAGCTGGGGGCGGAGTCAGGATGGGCCGCCGTAAGGAGCCCTCGCCAAGCCCTCTGAGCACCTGTGCACATGGCAGGCCCGGGCACGGACTGCGCAGCCCTGAGGTCCCGAAGGGCAGGACTGCCGGGAGGTCTGGAAACCAGGCAGCTGCCAGCAGAGTCCCAAGGGCCGTACCATCACTTCCGGGTCTTGCGTGACGTCCTTGTATCCCGAGGGGTCCAGGACCATCCCACAGGGGTCCGTGTAGAGGCCGTGGATGTGGAGCACTCCGTACCTGATGTGCCCTCGTGCCCACTGGAGGACCTGCCAGACATCGGAGCGACAGAGGGAGGAAGCTGGTGTCACTGGAAACAGCGTGAGGGAAACCCCTAACCTGGATTCGTGGTCTTTCACACCTACTTGGAAAGAATGAGGTGTCTGCACTGCTTATACCAGTGGTCGGCAAACTGCGGCTCGCGAACTGTAGCTCTTCCACAAAAGCTTATACCTTTAAGGCCTGGAGTAACTCCGCTGCTGGCGCTAGTCACTCCTGTCCCGTCGCATCAGGAGGCTCTGGAGGCCGAGACGGTGGAAAACACCCGTCACACCTGCGATCACAGTGGCCGTGGAGACTGACCAGGGACCTCGCTTCCCTGTTCCCTGGGACATGCCAGGTGCTGCTGGGCCTCTGAGGTTCCCCCCGGAGAGAAGCGCATGGGAGAACGACTAGTGGAGCCCTACGTGATGGCCGCCCAAGGTCCAGCGCAACGGTCCCTAACAGAGCGCGGCGTGTACGTGCCCGCTTACGCCGGCGCTTTCTCCGCAGCAGGCGCCACTGACAACCCAGACAGACGGACAGTAACAGCTCTGACCCAGAACACGCAGATGGACAGCCACATCTCTGCCACCTGCCATCTCATTTACCCCAGAGACACCTTTCCACAGCGAGCAGGCCGCCCGGTGGGACCAGGTGGCTGGGACGCAGCAGGTGGTCTGTCCAGAGGGGGCAAGGGCACCGGGAGGCTGAGCAGCACCGCGCGGGGTGGAGCCTGTGCCCAGGCCCGTGTGCCCGGCCGCCCGGCCGCCGTCTCGGCCCAGCTCGGGAGAGAGGCTCCCAAAGCGAAGCTCTCGGGTGTGAGCCGCGCTCTCGGCCAACTCAGGCCTGACTGAGTCGCGGCCTCTAGCTTCCTGTGCGGGAGGGCCCGGCCGTCCCCCGTGAAGCGAACCAGACAACACAGCAGCAACGCTGGCTCCAGGCGGGCTAGTACTTGTGAGCACACACCGAAGGACCCGGCTGCCAGAAGAGAAGTCACTCAGTGAAGCTACATTCCCCCTGAGTGAAAAGGAAAACAAAAATGCCAAATGCTCGCCGTCCTGTGGGTGAAATGTACTGGGTTTTGTTTTTGAGTAAAACTAGTGTTGGCAAGACATGAGAAAGGAAACCAGGCGTCCCTCGGACATTTTGTGGGTTTGGTTCCGCAGCGCCGCGGTAAAGCGAGCGCCACAATAAGCCAGCCGTCCTCTTTCTGCTGGTGGGGGGTCCTGCCTTCAACTGGTAAAAAACGCAAACGTGTCAAGTGCAGTAAAGAGAGACCTGCCTACACTCCACAGGGAGCTGTGGGACTAGAAACTGGCAGCCTTGCTGGAAAACCATTTAGTAATTTATATCACCATCTTTAACAGAGTCACACCCTGCCGTGGCCAGCGTGTTCTGTGGTTAGAGTGGCGGCAGTGCACCCAAGGGTCTTGGGTTCGAGTCCCAACCAAGGGTACATACCTGGGTGGCAGGTCCCTCCCCACCCCCTGGACAGGGTGCATGGGGGAGGCAACCAGTCGATGGGTCTCTCTCATATGGACGTTTCTCTCTCTGTCTCTCCCCACTCTCTATCCTCCCTCCCTTACACTCTCTCTCTCTCTCTCTTCCCCTCCCTCCCTTCCACTTTCTCTAAAAAAGAAAAAACAATATAAAAATACCCTCAGGTGAGGATTAACAAAAAAAGGTCATACCCTTTGACCCTGACCCTCTTCTAGGGACTTATACTAAAGAAATAAACAGAGAGGCACAGAAGTATCAGGATTTTCATTGCAGCATTATTTATCAGCATGAAAATATGCTGACAGTAAGAGAGGAAAGGCAACAATTATGCTTTAGTTTTACAACTATACTGTCCTTTAAAGTCACGCTTTTAAAAACAGCTTAATGGAGTTCTGGTCAGGATGGCAGAGCAGATAAACACAGCTCGCCTCCTCCCACGACCACGTATAAATTACAGCGAAATTCTACAACCGTCAGCCTGGACAGCCACCTGCAGACTCGCTGAGCTGACCCCCAGAGCCAAGGATATAGAGCAGCAGCCATGGCGAGATCATGCCCCAAAGAAATGTGATCTCAGAGGCAAAAGATTAATTCAGAAAATTTAAAAAGCCAAAGACAGAAAAATGCTCACAGTAAAATATTGGGGGGTTGGGGGGGGAGAAGGGGATCAGGATAACAACTTCTATATATTGCAATCCCACCTTGTGGCGTTTTTTAAAAACAAATTAACCAAAGTTCATAGCACTAGGACTGCATGCTTCTGCTTTCCTTAGCGACTTCCTACGATCAATGAGTGAACGCAGAGAAGAAACCCCAGGCCAGCAGGACAGAAGGCAGAGACAAGAGCGGCCCCGAGCAGCTCCGGGGAGGGAGGGCGAAGGCCTGCACTCAGCTGCCTGCGAAGGGATGGGCGCACAGTCCAGACCAAGCGGGGCCGTGTCTCACAGTGGACAGGAGCGGACCTCACACCCACTCCCAGCCTCTTCCCGCCCGCCCATCCCGCCCCGGAACCTCAGCCTGCACCTTGGTCTTGTCCTTCAGGTCCAGGGACTCCATGGGCCTGTTCTGCTGCTGCCCGAAGATCTCCAGCAGGTTGTCGTAGTTGGTGGTCAGCACCATGGTGCCCCTGTCCATCAGGCTGAGGATGGACTGCAGCACCTGCGGGTGCTGGAGGTGCTGCTCCAGGTTGTCGAAGATCTCCATCAGGCAGTCCTGGAAGAAGTTGGGCTTGGTGTCGCCCGTCCGCTACAGAAAGGTGGACGGAGTTACAACCACATCACCTCTCGGCAACACTCTGGGTGCGAGAGAGGGGAGGGAGGAGGAAGGGGACCCTGACCTCGCAGTTAATTACACTCTAGAGGAGGGACACACACCGTTTACAAACACATGATACATCAATGGTGCTAAGTGCTCTAAGTGCTTTGGGAAAAGTGACGCCGAGAAGCGGAAGGGGCAGCTGCTGCTGGGGCACAGGGCAGGTGGGTCGCAGGCAGGGCGGCCTCTCTGATGAGGGGCATTTGGCAGCGGGGCCTCTGGAGAGAGTATCCTCGGAGGCGGGAACAAGCGCAGGCACCGAGGTGGAGCACAGGTGGGTCCAAAGGTGAGCAAGGAGCCGCCGCGCAGGAGAGGAGTGAGGGGCCGTCAGCAGGTGCGGCCGGAGGTGACCCAGCACCAGACCACGTGGGGCCTTGGAGACCAAGGGAAAGACCTTCCCTCCGAGAACTGCCCACAACGGGTGTTCCCTTCGTTGGGGTCTAGGAATGGGGTGTCTCAATGGCACACACGGCGGAGGACCCGCAGGATGAGAATGCGTGTGGCCCTGGGGTAGCACCGAGGGTCTGTGGCCGTGATGAGAGCTGCCGCAGTGGAGCCCATGGGATGGGTGTGGGAGAAGTAAGCAACTGGCGACAGGAAAACAAACGACTCCTGGGAAGAGCTGTGCTGGGAAGGGTCAGCTAAGCAGGGGCGGAGCCAGCAGGATGCACTCCCAGGAAGAGCGCCCCTCGCCAGCCACCCGCACAGGGCAGCACGGGCCATGGAGCCGGGCTGGGCATTGGCACGGACCCCCTCGCCCACCCTCTGCCTCTCCATCGCCTCTGCTTCCGCTGTCCCTCAGAATTCACCTCTGTCCCGGCCTCTGAGCCCGCTGATGTCAGCGGTCACAAGGCTCTCAGACCATCACCTAGGCCGTGGCTCCGGGTGTAGGGAGCGGCTATAGGGTCAAGCCTCGGACTGACCTAAGTCAGGGCCACAAACAAGTCCCAGCTTGGAGGGCAGAGCCCTCTTAGCATAAGTAAGCTTAACCTCACAGCCCTCCCTAGTTCCTTCCCAGGTAGCTAATGGGCTGTGGGGGTGCAGCAAGCGCTGCCAAAACAAGGTGAAACGCACAAGAACATGGTAAACACGCTGACCACTTCCCGTGTTTTGCCTTGTGTGCTGACTATAAAATAAAGCCTCGGCTTGGAGGCTCGGTTTTTTCTGTGTCTTCTTCCAAGCACAGGAGACCCACCGAGCCCCAGCTGTATTCTTCTTTAATCCTTCACGGCCTCTCCTCAGGCTCACCCTTGGCCGTGCTGGCACAGCACATCTGGGCACTCCCCTTTCTGACCCCCACCCCAATTCTGAAAACCCTCCCACTGTTCCTGGGGGGTCTGCCCTCAGTACGCCCCACACCTCCATCCTCACCGCCTTCCCCACCTGAAAACTGGCTCTCCCACTCCCTGATCCAGAGGGTGTGGGTGGCTCCCGGTCTCTGTCGCCTCCCCGCTGTACTTTTCAGCTTGTGCCGAGGGATCCTACTGCACCAAGGTCTCGGCACGCCCCCATCTCTCCTGCCATGAGCTGGTCCCACCCCACCATGGCCACCTCCCAAACCTCACCGTTACCCTTTCCAGAACCTCTGCTCAGCCTCTCCCTCCACCTGCCCCGCTCTCTAGACCCGGCAGCTCCCAGGACGTCCACCCCATCCGACCTGCAGCCAGGCACCTGCCCCCACTGGCCTGGTCTCTCCCTCCCTCGCTGCCAGGCTTCTCCCAGGAGCAGCTTAGATCCCACAACCACTACAACCACTACCTTGAGGAGCTTCCAGCCCCCCTGCCCTGCCCTGGCTTTGCTGGAACTAATTCCCTGGCAAATCCCAGCCCCGACTCCCAGCTCCCCACCGACCTCGCCTGCTCTCAGCCTGCCGAACTCGCCTGGCAACAACTCTTTTTTATGCAGTTTTCAAAAGTAAAGAGAAGAGTAGACTGGAGCTCACCTCCCGGACTGAACAAGTGGCAGCCCACCCGGCCTTGCCCCACGCGCAC
Organism: Myotis davidii; assembly: GCF_000327345.1. Classification (NCBI taxonomy): domain Eukaryota; kingdom Metazoa; phylum Chordata; class Mammalia; order Chiroptera; family Vespertilionidae; genus Myotis; species Myotis davidii. The sequence continues at coordinate 1,252,693 of NW_006298521.1, forward strand.
ACCCTCCCCTGGACGGGCAGGTCTGCCCAGCCGCCCTGCCACCTCTCAGTCCACTGACCCTCCCCTTCTGCCCGCGACAGGCCGGCATCTGGCCCTACAGGACCGGAGAGGAACCAGCTGGGCTTCTCGGGCCAGTCTCTGCGCCATGCTGAGCTCTGTGCACAGCACTGGGGCCCACGGAGCCGCACGCACGTACAGAGCGGCAGCAGGAGGGGCACCCGTCCCGGGACCTCGCTGCTCCTCACAGAACACCCACATCCGGCACAGACACCAATGGGAACGCTGCCCAGACCCTGGAAAAATGGGTGTGGCCGCGTGACACTGGCCAACATGGTGGAAACGGAAGTGGTCCGTGTTGGCACAGCAGGAAAAGGAGCAGGGCTCCGCAGTCGGGCTGCCTGCAGGTTTCTATGTGAGAATCGAAGTGTAATCCCACGTAAGCCCGTGGCGGGGTCTCCTTCCCCGGCAGCCTAAACGCTCCCAATGCCAACTTTCCCCACTTGCTCCTGTGCTGGGCCTCATTCTCCTCCTCCTCCCCTTCCTCCTCCTGACCCAGTTCCCAGACGACAGCTGGGCTTCTCCAGTAATCATCGGGTGAGGAGAGGAACCTGTCCTGGCCCTGCAGTGTCTGCTTCCCAGGTCTTCCCTGCGCTGCAGCTGGCCCGTGTGATGGTGACCCGCCTCCTGCACCGACCCCGACGCCAGGCATCACTCAGCCACGACCTCTTGCAGCACCAGATGCTTCTCTCCACCGGGTCACGTCCACCTGCAGACGAGCCAGCACTGCTCCCACCCTGAAGTGCTTCTAGGCACCACTGTCACCGCAGAGATGCGGCTGGCCAGCCCGGGCCCTAAGCGCAGCTCACGGCGACCCCTCATTGAGTGACAGGAAACCACAAGGCTCGACCCACCCAACAGCCCACAGGTGGGCTCCACGGAACACGGCTGTTTCAGGAGCGCCCGGCTGTCCCTGGCGTCACTGCTTCGAGGCGGGGTTCTGAGGGAGGGGAAGATTTCCGGCTCCCCAGCCTGACGCTTCTGAGAAAGACACACGTAGGCGCTAGGCTCACAGAAACTGAACGTGAGACCTAGACTCACCCCCTGGCCCAGAGCCACGTGACCCCGGGACGCCTGAGCAGCACTCACCGGCGACATCTTCCGGATCAGATCGTGGGCAACGACCAGCAGGTCCCGGTCCTTCACCACCTTCCGGCGGAACTGGGCCGCGTCCCCGGGGTGCAGCACGTCCAGCTGCTCCGCTGTCTCGATGACGGCCTCCAGGCAGCTCCGCCAGGAGCAGAGGGCGGGGATGCCGGGGGCCGCGGCCGCGCTCACGCCCGTGCCGATCACCAGCAGCAGCTCCTGCGGCTGTTTCTGGATGAGGCTTTTTAAAAACTTTCTGCTTAAAAACGGAGGGAGAGAGTGAAAGTCCGCGTGAAAGGGCGGCGCCCCAACAGAAGCAGCGCATATGGGGACGTGCAGGTGCTGGGCCCTGTCGGCCTGGCACACGCACACGCACACGCACACGCTGCCCGTCCCGCTGCTGCAGCAGGAGCGCTATGTTCTGTCCGTCCTATCCCACAGGGGACGTGGGGCAGCAGCACCTTGTTCATCGAGTCCCCGGGTTAAGCGCACAGCTAAGTGCTGTGCCCTCTCCACAAAAAGCAGAGCCATTTAATTCTCCGAAGCCGCAAAGAGCTCGGAAACAATGACGGCGGCGAAATGATTCCTGCTTCCCGTGACAGAAAATCCTGGCAAATGCTGGTTTTCTGCCACTTACCTATCCCCGCGCTTCGCAAGACCTGACGTCACCTGGGTCTACGGCAGACTGCCCCCCGCGGCCACAGCCGTCTGAGCCGGGGCCCTGACCCTGCTGCTCCCGGGAGACCGGGTCCTGGTCAGGTCCCGGGGCACGGCTGATGCTGACGCGGAGGCTCTCACAGCCCCTGCGACTCCGTCAGACCCAGCTTCTCCCTCCCTCTCGCCGCTGTGGGTGACAGAGCTACCGACCTGCACCAGTGGCGTTCACCTGACTTACCTGGACTTTTGTTCACTTCTGTGTGTTGTCTTTTCCAGTGACTCCATCTGTGAATCCTGAAGAGAGAAGTTAGTCAGAAGCGGCTTCCATTTCCCAGATGGAGCCGTGTGGTCAGTGCCGGGAAGAGGGCAGGCAGGTGAGAGCAGAGTCCCGGGCGTTCGCTTACACTGGGCCCCTGAGAAGCGTCAGCACAAAACGGCGTCAGCGGCTCCTGTGCCACCGTCCCTCCCCCGGGCTGCGGCTCCGGCCTCTGCTCCGGAGGGGAACGCGGGCCGCCTGCAGCGCCTGGGGAGGGGTGCTGGGTCCTCACGCTGCCCCCCAGGGCTTGTTCCCGAAGAGCTTCCACCAGAGGAAGAGCCGGCGAGGCGCAGCGCAGTGCAGGCGGGAGCTGTGTGCCCCCGCACCGGCACCGGCACCGGCACCGGGAACCGCATCTGCCGGGGCTCATGACCCTCAGCCAGTTCCCAGATGCCAGGCCTCCCCGTGGCCATACTGACATCCAGTCCAAAGACATCATCGCAGTCAGAGGGCAAGCCCTGGCCGGATGGCTCAGTGGGCTGGAGCGCCATCCCGTACACCACAAGGTAGCGGGTTCAATTCCCAGACAGGGCACATACACACCTGGGTGGCAAATTTGATCTCCGGACGGGGCGCATAAGGGAGGCAACCAATCGATGTTTCTCTCTCACATCAATGTCTGTCTGTCCCTCTCTCTCTCTCTCCCTTCCTCACTCTGAAATCAATAAATGTCAATTCTCCACTTACACAAAACAAGACCTTAACCAGCTAGGTCGCCATTGCCAAACTATCTCCACATTCTATCATTTTCCCAGAATCCCATCCCCCCTAATTCCAGAACTATTTACTGGAAACAAGAAAATATACAGAAAAATAACGTCTACAAAAAGCCCTGAATCCCACCACGAGCAACAGCTGTTATTACAGGTACATGTTCCCTCCACACATTGCACTTTAAACTGCATGCTCATTTGAGAGCACTGTTCACATCCTCCTCTTTCCATGCGTTAGAACCACAGCGCTTCCTGTATGTTATGAGCATGATTCACAGGTGTAAGTGTACGGCCACATCCCGGGAACCCTGCCTCACGGACATGCCATCATTTCCTTTATCTACATCCCCAGCCTCCAACCCTCATGCAGGACACTGCCAGACACTCTAACCACCATCCTGTGCACAAAGTGTCCCCCCCTTTTCAAGGGATGTATGGGGAGTTCCCGAGAGGCAGGATTGCTGAGTTACAGGATGTGAGCCTGTGAAACATGCCAGCTCGCGCCACCAAGCTGTTTTCCAGGCGGCGGGCAGCGGGGTATGTAAGCGCCTCTCTGCAGTATCCTAACCAGCACGGGGCGGGGGGCGGACCACCATTTTTAGATGTGTCATCTTTTTTCCCTCAATTAGAACCAGGTCACCTAAAATAACCTTCCAAGATCCGTTTCTAAGCACATTACGCTTCAGAGCACACGGAGCCTACAAATTCCCCTGAAGATGCCTATACTGTCACTAGGTGTCACCTAGGGGCAGGACTCGGAGCTTCCCTAAAAGGCGTCTGCGACTTCCTCCAAGCACAAGGAACCCCGTTCCCCAGAGATGAAAACGGCTCACTGATGCCAGCCAGCTGCCCAGTAGCAGCCAGGCAGGTTCGGGGCCCTAGCCACCCGCTCCCACCAGGGGTCACATGGGTTTTGACTCTCGGTCAGAGCACATACTGAGGTTGTAGATTCGATCCAGAGTCAGGGTACGTATGGGAGGCAACCACTAGATGTTTCTCTCTCACATCAATGTTTCTCTCCTCCCTCCCCTCTCTAAAATCAGTAATACACACACACACACACACACATCTTCAGGTGACTGATTTAAAAAATAAAAAATTAATTGATTAATCTACACTAATAAAAGAGAAAAATGGTAATTGGCGTACGACGCTACCCTTTTCATTGGCTAATCAGGGCTATATGCAAATTAACTGCCAACAAGATGGCGGTTAATTTGCATATGTGTGCAT
>NW_006298521.1:1257744-1258027 GCF_000327345.1 Myotis davidii
GGAATGAGGGGCCCCTGTCCAGGCGCCTGGGCAAAGGGCCGATCCTGTGATTGGAGGGTGATGGGGTTCAATGCCTGAGGGCTTCCAGTATGTGAGAGGGGGCAGGCTGGGCTGAAGGACACCCCCCCCAACCCAGTGCACAAATTTCGTGCACCGGGCCCCAAGTTAAAAAATAAAAATCTGCCGAAACCGGTTTGGCTCAGTGGATAGAGCGTCGGCCTGCGGACTGAAAGGTCCCAGGTTCGATTCCGGTCAAGGGCATGTACCTGGGTTGTGGGCACAT
>NW_006298521.1:1258097-1264595 GCF_000327345.1 Myotis davidii
AAAATCTCTCTTTTAATTACTGTTCAACTGCTTTTGATCCTCCACATATTCATGGTTATAGCGACACACTGAAAAACTGAACATTGCACGTACACATCTGCAAAAAGGTACGAACAATGTAAACTTTTATGGGCTGGACTTAACTCCTCATCAAGTGATTTCAGAGTTTCCCGAAAGAACAAGTTCTCGCTCTGACAACAGCCCCGGCAGCGAGCTTCGCCGGCTGGTTGCTGGGTAAGGGCTCCAACCTCTTCCTGGGCCTGAGCTGAAGGCTGGAGCGGCTCAGCTTCACACGGAACCTCCCCAGGCTCGCACTGACGTCTCCGGCAGGCCGAGGGGCCTCCTGGAAGCACCAATTATCCCGCAGCTCCGCTCCGCGACTGCAGTGAGGGCTAGCTGCCCATATTTAGGCATTTAGGTTCGTGCAACAGGACCTTACAAGACATTACCTCATTTCCTGTTCTCCAGCAGCACAATCACAGAGCCGCATCTCCGCACCCTAGAAAGCACTCCAAACCTCTCCTTGTTTGCACACAGGCCAACAGGAGACACCCAAAGCCCGGAGCACGGGACCCTAGGAGTTCTGGACGCACAGCGAGCCCGCATGTGCTCCCATCCAGCTCTTCTAGGCAAGTCGGGTTCCAGATAACATGACAAATGCCTCCAGGGACTTTCAGAAGCTGCATCTTTTGGTTTCCTTGGTGATTCTGTTGTCACCACAGCTCGCAGGGCCAACGCCAAGTCATCATGGCAGCCCATTTCTTCCCAAGGACCCAGCGGCGCTTTCTAGCAGCACCGCGGGCCCCGGCACAGACCCGCGTGAGCAGCTCCCACCCGTGTTACCTAAAAGCCCAAATGAGTCTTAGCAGGACGCTTTCTGCTTCACTTGTGAGATTAGGAGTATAGCCGGAGATTGCCTTATCCTTTGAATTCCCAGCATCCAGCACCAAATAAATGCTCATCAAACTGAGTCCCGATGCCTAAGAGAGTAAACTACAAACACCAGCTGTCATTTACAGCTGGCAAAACAAGCCCTCCCCTCCACTCCCTAACCCCACTGTGCTAGCCTGTTAAAGACCTCCCCCCTCACCACTGCGCCCCTGGTAACCATATCCTTATATGGGCCCCTCACCCACTGACTCTAGGCTTGGTCATATGACTCCTTTGGCCAATGGGATATCAGCAAGCAAGCAAGCGTTTGGTAAGTGCTTTGCCCTGGTGTCAGCCTGGGCACTGAAGGGCCATGGGTTTGATTCCCAATCAAGGGCACATGCCTGGGTTGCAAGTTTGTTCCCAGGCCTGTTCAGAGCGCATGCAGGAGGCAACCAATCAATGTGTCTCTGTCACATCAATGTTCCTCCCTTCCTCCCTCCCTCCCTCCCTCCCTTTCACTCTCTCTAAAAGTGGAAAAATATCCTCCGTGAGGATTACCACCACCATCACAACAAAGAGTTTGATAAGCTCTGACTCGAGAGCCTGCACTCTGGAACTCTGCCCTCCTGGGAGGGTGAGCCAGTGGCGAGCCCCAGCACAGAGCTGACAGCCCAGCCCCCCCGCCACCCCCGCCCAGCCAGGGTCAGAACCTACAACCAGCTAAGGCCCTGGCCTACAGAACCGGGGGGTGTCGGATGCACTCGCCACCCCCGTCTCCACAGCTATGACGACTAGAAGGATGAGAAGGAAGACAAAAGTGTCAAGAAAACAAGAGTGACCCACATCAGAAAGGAGGGACTGCTACGTAGTATAAATGTGCTGCTCCCAGCAGACCCGAGACTGGGAGATACCCGTTCAAGTGTAATCCATGGAACCGGTGTCCTTCCTGAGGACTGGAATGTCCCTAACGGGGCCAAAACCCATCAACTGTACTCGGACCACCTAGCAGGTCTGGAAGCCTGGGAGCCATGGAGCAGGCACTTCCCAGCCCCCACACACTGACTGCGGGTCCCTCACACCATGCCCCCCGTTCCTCTGGCTGCATCCCCACAACTGCCCTCAAGGCGGTCTGGTTCCGTGCAGACTCGGGAGGGGCCCCAGGAGCAGAAATCACGGCAACAAGAGCAACTCTTCACATGCGTCTGACAAGCACACCGGCGACCGCCAGCGTCCCCTGTGATGTGGTTATGGTTTCAGGGGAGTGTGATGAGCATGAGTAGGTGCACCTGCGCGGGAAACAGGTGCAGAGGGACCACAGGAAGCTTCCAGAACTGCCAGGGCCGGCAACCTCTCCACTGGAAGCAGCGCGGGCCCCACGGGGCAGAGCACGGGTCTGGAGGCGAGGAAACCCCACTTCCCCGCGGGAGACCGCTCTGAACCTGTTTCCAAATCTGTCACATGGAAAGTCTGCTGCACACACCACTGACGCGCTGTGGGCAGACGCAGAGCTGAATGTAAACGCTGACCTGCTACTGCGGCCGCCTCAGCAGCCAGCGCTCTCCCCGCTGCAGCACTTTCCCACGCAGTCACTAGAGCTGCATATTAATGCACCCACTTGTGGGGGAGGAGGGGGTGCAAGAGGATATAGGGGGAATAAATGGAGGTGGAAAATGAATTTTTAAAAAATTTAACCACAGTTCTGATAAAATGTAACTCCTTCAATTTACAGAAAACACAAAGCCTTAATTTGAACACATGCTACTAAACCGATCACTTTTACTGAGTCAGTGAATTACGATGGGGGCAGAGAGAATGTTCATTTTGTAATAATCAAAATGTGCTCACTTGCTTCTTGAAACCAGTGCCTCCAGAGTTGCTTGGGCATAAATGCTCAAACCAAGAAAATAACAAAATTATGAATAAAAAATGTAAAGGTCACAGTTTAGTTTAAAAAGCAACATTAATGATGGCACTTGGCGCCCTGACTGTGGTGAAGGGAAAGTCCTGAGCATTTTACACGCCTGGCCTCCCAGCCACCCTCTCCGTAACCGAGGAGTGGCCTCTGCACCACTCACCCGGCCGCGGAAACAGTCACGCACGTTTTCTCCTGATGTCGGTGCAGCTCAGACTGGCACACAAATACACTTGGCATTTTACTGGGAACCCTGCCGTGCGATAAATCATTAACTGCTTTACAGTTTGTCCATCAGCTCCGACACGTTGCATAATTCAAATAGACGTGCTCCTAGCGATAAGCCAATAATGGTCAAACACACCAATTCAGAGGCCAGCACTCATCCGTCCCACAGGAAACCAGCGATGCTCTAGATTCTAGAAAGCAAACCTCTGACTCAACTTAAAGGGACAGACTCCTGGAGCTGGAGGGACCCTAGAGACCATGCAATGCCAAAAACAGTCACGCACGTTTTCTCCTGATGTCGGTGCAGCTCAGACTGGCACACAAATACACTTGGCATTTTACTGGGAACCCTGCCAAGCGATAAATCATTAACTGCTTTACAGTTTGTCCATCAGCTCCGACACGTTGCATAATTCAAATAGACGTGCTCCTAGCGATAAGCCAATAATGGTCAAACACACCAATTCAGAGGCCAGCACTCATCCGTCCCACAGGAAACCAGCGATGCTCTAGATTCTAGAAAGCAAACCTCCGACTCAACTTAAAGGGACAGACTCCTGGAGGGACCCTAGAGACCATGCAATGCCAAATGCCTCCTACAGAAGGAACACTGAGGCTCCGAGGCAGTGACTTGGTCAAGGTCCCCCCGGAACTAGGGGCCACTCACTCCTGTTCCGTCCCTTGCACTGTGCTGGGAGCTCATTCCCTGGTCCACGGTGTCTCCAACACCTCACCCACGGCCCTAGCTTCTGCCTTTACCACCGAACCTTCCACCACTGCTCTCGAACACGCACCCTAAGGTAACAAGCCTGCAGTGGGGGTGATCCGCAGTTCCACCTGCCGCCTAACGGTTAGGCCCTAACCCATTCATTTTCCAAAACCTGAGAGAAGCCGGTGGGAAGATGTCTGAGGTCGAGGAGTCGGACAGTTTTGTTTGCTCTTGGCGTTTGTCACGGGCCTTAGCAGGGAACAACTCAGGGGGGCTGGGCGGAAGCAAGGCTGCCCTCGGGACTGCTCGCTCCTGGCAAGACCCTCAGGCTCCTGGGGGCAGGAAGTGGGGTCTCCCTGAAAGAGCCCAGCCTTGGAAGTTCAACGACCCGACACCCCTCGCTCTACCATCAGACCTGCTCCCTTCATCTGTACAAAAGGAATAATACTTTCACCTCCCAGGACTGTGGGAGGCAGAAAAGAGATGACATTTAAAAGAACAAGCCGAGAGCCGCCTGCTTCCCACCAAACCCTTTGCATTTGAAAATTCTGCTCCCCGGCCACGCTAGTCACATTCTACACGCGTGAAAGCCGTGAGGAGCGCAGGCCTGACCCCTGCATCAGCTCAGTCTCCCGTGAGCACCCTCCTGGTCTCCCTCTCCCTCCCAAGTCCAGACTTCCACCTCGTCCTGCGGCTTTGTCTTCCTGTCTCCCTGCCACACCCCCTGCCACTGCTCCGGGGTCCCCCAGCTATCCCTCCAGCCCGCTGGCCCCACACTGCCTCCAGAGCGACATTTCAGACGGACACACTGCAGGTCTGCCTTCCAAGGGCTTCCCATCGCCCTCAGACCCCGCAGCGGCCACACCCTCAGGGTCCTGCTGCTTCTGAGCCATCAGCCTCTCATCCAGCCCCGGCGGCGCCTGCACCTCCTGTGTAGGTGCTGGGCTCCCTGGGACACCCGATGGTCACCCTGAGGCGGCCCTGGGGGACCACCTGCCCTTTGGCATGAAGACCACGAGGGTGAAAGCTCCCGGCGGCAATGCCCAGAACTCCGCAGGCTCAGGCAGGAGAGAACTCACCGTCTGGGGGTCTGGACTTGAAGCGTAGCAGTGCCAGAGGAAGCCCAGGTCACAGCCGCCTCTCCCGTGGTCCTGCACCCCGGACGGTGAGTGTCCAAAACCACACACACCGCCCTAGCCGACTTGGCCCAGAGGAGAGAGGGTTGGCCTGCGGACTGAAGGGTCCCGGGTTCATTTCCAATCAAGGGCACGTAACTCGGTTGCAGGCTCAATTCCCGGCCCTGGTTGGGGCACATGCAGGAGGCAACCAATGGATGTCTCTCTCTCACATCGATGTTTCTGTCTGTCTCTCCCCGTCCCTTGCACTCTCTCTAAAAATCAATGGAAAAATATCCTTGGTTGAGGATTAACAACACAAAAACCATCTTCACACCCACCTAAACCCTCCCACAGCCTCCCTTAAACCGTAAGCTCCTCCAGGCTTCCAGAAGGTTCCATGCTCTGGTCTTGACTCCCTCGCCCGCCTCAAACCCTGCACTGGGCCATACTTCCCAGTTTCTCCCATTATGGTCTCTCCTAGGAACACTTCCCTCACTCCCTCCACCGACCAGCTCCTCTCCCTTCCCTGCCCAGGGAATGTCACTGGCTCAGGGGGACGGTAGAAGCCGTTAATTCCAGAAAGGGCCGCCCTGGCCAGTTTGGCTCAGTGGATAGAGCATCGGCCTGCGGACTGAAGGGTCCCAGGTTCGATTCCGGTCAAGGGTATGTACCTTGGTTGCCAGCACATCCCCAGTAGGGGGTGTGCAGGAGGCAGCTGATCGATGTTTCTCTTTCATCATGTCTCTAACTCTCTATCCCTCTCCCTTCCTCTCTGTAAAAAAATCAATAAAATATATTTTTTTAAAAAAAGAAAGGTCCAAGGGCATGGGGGCCTCGGGAACAAAGCTGCCCCCCCCCCTTTAAAAGCCCCTCTAACTCCACCCTGAGAACCTCTTTCCTTACGGGAAACCATATGGCTCCAGCCACCTCACCCCAGGATGGATCTATGCTCCAGACATACACCTTGGTTTCCAAACCCGGTTGCTTTGTAGCTGCCTCCCTGCCGTGCCACCCTGTCCCCTCGGCCTGGCATGGCCCTGGCAACCTTCAGGCATCAGCCCGCCCCTTACCTGTCACTTCCTCCCCTGGGAGGAGCCCTCCTGAACAGCCCTCAGAGAACCCACCCCTCCCCGCTGAGTTCAGGCCGCTACACTGTCATCATCATATAAAAACTACCTATTTGCTTCCTCCCCCTCCCCCGCTCCCCCAAGGGGGCCCTGAGCAGGGACTGAGTCGCCTCTAAGTCCAGCGCCAAGTCCTGGGAACCGTCGGGCATTGAAACAATGTTAGTGCCAGGAGGGAAAGATGAGGGCAAGCCCCAGGCACCCTCACCTGCCAGTCCCTCACCTGCTTCCTCCCCCACCCCCTCCACCCCCGTCCCGTCGGCTCCGACTCTAGCCTCCTCAACGCCAAGGAGCATTAAAAGTTAAACACCGCCCCGCTCCGGCCGCGCAACAGTCAACACGGATGCAAATGTGGACGCGCAGAGCCCGGCCCCGGCTCCTGGGGTAACCAAGGGTCACCGGGTGACCTATTAGCGCCTCCGCCTGTATTTTATCATCGGGGATTCACAACGCCCACGGCTACTCACACACGCCCACGCTCCGGGGCCTCGGGCTGAGAAGCCAGCCCTGGGACCCGCCGGGGTGGAGAGGGCG
>NW_006298521.1:1265299-1269044 GCF_000327345.1 Myotis davidii
CCTCGGCCCCAGCCCGCGCCGCCCTCCTGCACCCGAGCCGCCCTGCTGCCCGAAGACCCCTGCCCTCCTCGCACCGCCGATCCCCTCCCGCAGCCCGCGCTCCTTCCTTGCAGAGTTCTTATCTCCGGATGCAGGACACTCGTTTTCTCTCTCCCTTCCGGTGAGAGCCGGGTCTTGTCCGTCAAGTCCACCCCTACGTCCCCCGAAGCAAGAACGGGGCAGGATGGGTGCCCACCTGTTTATGAATGCCGGGGTGTCCTCCTAGTGTGCAGCCCTCGTCAACAAATACTCTTCCTCCGAAGCTGATAATGGGGTCAGGCCCTCTGACCTGCCGCCCCGCCCATCTGTGCCCGAGCTCCCGCCTCCTGGGGTGGTTGAGAGGTCTACATGAGCCGGCTTGGCACAGGGCGGGCACGTGGGTCAGTGTGCCCTAGTGATCCTATCATCCCCGTCGCCTCCTCCTCCCTTTCTTCTCCCTTTTGATCCTGAACAGCCCTTCCTGTTCAGGATCAAAAGCCACTTCCTCTGCCCAGCGTTCCTGGGCCGCCCTCCTGCCCTGGCCCGCCCCAGCCAGCAGAGCTGCGGGTTGTTTCCTCTCTCCTGAGCATATGTATCCCGGCCCGGTTTATAAATTGGCTGTTAATATCCCCCAGCTCACACGGACGCCCCCATTTGTGAGGGGAGCTGTGCTGGGCAGTTTCAGCAGCCTGTAAACTTTGGGGGGCCTGGAGCCCAAGACACTGAGGGGGCCAGTGGCTCGGGAGTGCACAAGGCAGAACAGGGCTTCCTGTGTGGGGCCAGGCTCTTCCCTTTGCACTTGGCACGTGTTCCTTCATTTAGTCCTGGGAACAACCCTCTGAGGAAGGTGCCATCTTTATTCTAACTTGACAGGAGGAGACTGAGGCCCTGCAAGGCTGCCCAGGCAGTGCCATGCCCAGCCCCCACATTTAACCACCACTGCATACAGCCCGCCGTGCCCTGGATGCAGGATTGAAACGCAATACAGTTTAGTTCATGATCACCCGCTCCGTGCTGAGTGCCGGCACCCAGACCGGCAGGGGACATGGCCCAGCAGGGACCTCGGAAAGCATGGCCCTGTGGGGTGGGTGCTGGCAGAGGCCAGGCCAAGGTGCACTGGGGCCCCGGGCGGGACATCCCAGGTGGTGGAGCTGGAGGTCAATCAGCTCATCCCCAGCACAGGCTGGAAGGCTCACCCCTCCACCCGAAAACTCAGCCCACGGAGGACAAGGCCCGCAGAAGGGGCGCCCTAGGGACAATGCCCCTCCCCCGTGTCCCAGTGAGACGGAGCTCCTCTCAGGTTGTGGAAAGTTACTGAGAGAGAGGCTCTGCCACCTGGCCGCCTGAGCATTCTCAGAGGAGATAAGGGGCTGCTGGGCACTGGCCTGTGGGTGTGTCACACACTGCTGAACGCTAGGGTGTAGGTGTCGGCGTCCCTGCCCCCATCCAGCTGGCATGAGCGCCTCTTGCTCAGTGTACTGAATGAACAGAGGAGTGAAGATGTGTGTGCTGCCCAGAGACACGTGTGTGTGTGTGTGTGTGTGTGTGTGTGGAAGGACATGCTTGTGTGTGTCTCTGTGTGTGTTTATTGGGCACCTACTATGTGCTAAATTCTTCATCTAGCTTCCTCCTCACACTCACCGTATGCAGTAGGTATTACTGTTCCCCTCGAACAGACTGAAGAACAGAGAGGATTGACCGTCACTAGGCCAAGCTGGAAAGTGGCATTGGAATTGCTGGCAGGGGCTGTGTGGCTCCGGAAGGGGCTTTACGTTGTCAGAAAAGAGAGAAGGGACAGAGTCACAGGCGGCCCCAGGAGGGCTGCTCCAAAGTGAACAGAAAGACGCCGGGGACCTGCTGACAAGCCTTCCGTCCACCTCCCAACACACAGACGCCCTGCCCTGTGCCCTGGACCACACCCGCCACGCACAACACACCGCGCAGCCTCACACAGTGCACACATCCCCTTACACACACATGCTGCAGGCATGCTAATGGAAGGGGGTTCATTAAGCCTGTTGGACACACACATACACACACACACACACACACACACACACATCCCATATCACATTTCTGTTGCCCCAGGGGCTAGGCCAGTGATGGCGAACTTTCTGAGCTCGGCGTGTCAGCATTTTGAAAAACCCTAGCTTAACTCTGGTGCCGTGTCACATATAGAAATTTTTTTATCTTTGCAACCATAGTAAAACAAAGACTTATATTTTTGATGTTTATTTTATATATTTAAATGCCATTTAACAAAGAAAAATCAACCAAAAAAATGCGTTTGTGTGTCACCTCTGACACACGTTTCATAGGTTCGCCATCACTGGTCTAGGCAGATGGCTGAAAGGACTGTGAGGCAGGCGCTGGGCAGCAGGTGGGGTGTGTGGGGCAGCAGGTGGGTGCGTGGGGTAGCCAGGTGGGTGCGTGGGGTAGCTAGGTGGGTGCGTGGGGTAGCCAGGTGGGTGCGTGGGGTAGCTAGGTGGGTGCGTGGGGTAGCCAGGTGGGGTGCGTGGGGTAGCCCAAGGCTTTGCTGGCCAGAGAAGGGAGGAGGGCAGCCTAACCCGTGCCCCTTGGAAAAGTCTGTCGGCCCCCCTTCTCCAACCTTGGGTCAGCTCGCACCCCACTCCACCCCAGCCCCATCCGCGCTCCAGCTCAGCCCTCCTCACTGGGCCCTGCAAGTCTGCAACAGGCTGCTCTGAGGTCTCCACTCACCAATCTACATCCGCCTACCCCACCCCACCCCACCCAGCCTGGCTAAGGCCCGGGGACAGGCAGGAGCACCCACTGTGCTAGCCGCTGTCAGTGTAGATGGGGAAGCCGAGAGGACACACGTGTGTTGGGCGTGATGAGGCCGCAAAGAGAAAGTTGGGTGAGGGACAGACACCTTTGGAAGTAAAAGGCCAAGACACAGGCTGGGAGACGTTTGCAAAGTCATAACTGGAGAATACGACAGGCTACCCAATTTTTAAGAAACTGGCCAAAATATTCGAACACAATATTCATCAAAGAAGATACATGGGTGGCAAATAAGGACCCGAAAAGATGCTCAACATCAGTATACAGTGAGGCTGCGCACATCAGAGTCCCGGTGAGATGACCAGCGCACACCACCCAGTGGCCATCCCAGCCCTGCCCGGACGGGGCGAGCTGAGCTCCCGCGGACCACGGGGGGGCGGGGGGATGTGGAGCGGTCCACCCCCCTGTCAGAGGGACTGGAACCAAACACCAAGTGCTGGTGAGGGTGCCGCTGGTGAAGCTGGCCCGCCCGCAGCTCGCTGGTAGGATTGTAAAATGATTTCCAGCCGGGAAACAGTTGGGCAATTTCCCTTCAAAGTGAACAAGCTCATGTGGGAGCCAGCAATTGCACTCGGTGACTATCCCGGGACAATGGACGCTGTGTTCATGCGGAAGCCTTACACAACCGTTCATAGGCGCTGCGGTCACAGTCGCCAAAAACTGGAAACATCCGGCCGTCTCTCGGAGCTGGGGAAAGTGTGGGCGTTTCTATCAGGGAACCCCACTCACCCATGGAAAGGAAGGTACGACTGACGCGGGCAGCGCTCGGAACGGCCCTGAAGGAAGCTGTGCAGATACATGGATGCAAATAAGGACGGTATGACCTCATGCCTGTAACATGTTGAAATAACGAAATTATAGAGACGGAGAGCAGATCAGTGATGGCCGGGGCGGAGGGGCGGGGGGAGGAGGAGATGGGGAAGGG
>NW_006298521.1:1269473-1281548 GCF_000327345.1 Myotis davidii
AATATGGTTTTAAGTAGAAATTTTAACCAAATTCTAATATTGGGATGGAAAATATAAAGCAGAACCCTTAGTTGCCTTACCTGGTTTGGCTCAGTGGATAGAGTGTTGCCTGCGGACCAAAAGGTCCCAGGTTCAATTCCACTTAAAGACGTGTACCTTCGTTATTGGGCTCCTCCCCCCCGGGCCCTGGTCGGGGCTCATGCAGGATGCAACCAATCGATGTGTTTCTCTCACATTGATGTTTCTCTCTGTCTTTCCCTCTCTCTTCCACTCTCTCAAAAAATCAATGGATATTTAAAATAAAAAAAAGAAGAGCCAGCCGCCCTGGCTCGTCTGGGCATCATCCCATGACCAAGAGGCCGGTCACCAGTTCAATTCGGTTGTGGGCTAATCCCTGGTGGGAGGGTGGGGGGTAGGGGGCGGGGAGGTAGGAGGCAGCCGATCAGTGTTTCACTCTCACCTGGATGTTTCTCTCTGTCGAAATAAAATTAAAATGAATCATACACATACCATACAACCAAGTCATCCCACACCTGGGTATTTACCCAGGAGAAGTGAAAGCAGCTTGGCTGGTGTGGCTCAGTGGTTGGGCGTTGACCTATGAACCAAGGCCACTGGTTCCATTCCTCGTCAGGGCACAGGCCCGGGTTGTGGGCTCCATCGGCCACGAGCCTGTGGTGAACGGCCAGTCCTGCCCTTGACGGTGGTGATGACACAACCTACAGCGGCGAGAAGACTGCATAGAAACACACGCGTGTTTGGGAACGGAACTAGGGAGCGCTGTGGGCGGACGGGCGCCGGCTCCTGGCTGTGCTGCAGTGAAGCTGTGGCTATAGGAGCTGTTAACGGTAAGGAGGCCGGCTAAAGGCTACACCAACCCCCCTGCACATTTTCTGCAATTTCCTTGGAATCGATGATCACTTCAAAGCCAAGTTGTTGTTTTTAATGATACAATCACGTTGGGAAACAATTTGGCAGTTTTTTTTTAAAAATGAGTCAGGCCCTGGCCCGTTTGGCTCAGTGTTGCTATCTCTATCCCTCTTCCTTCCTCTCTAAAAAATCAATAAAAACATTTTTTTAAAAAGAGAAGTGAAAGCAGTGCCCACAGGGGGATGGGCTGTTCACAGCGGCTCTATTTGGAATAACCCCAAACGGGAAGCGGCCCCATGAAGCCAGGGGAGCCCAGAGTGGTGACCTTGCCCCAAGTCTCACAGCCTGGCGACGGAGATGAGCCGGGGCGGCTGCCTGGTGGGAGGAAGGGAAGCAGCATCTGGGTGGCGGGGGGAGCCCAACTCCGGAGGGCCGCCCTCTCAGCCACGGCGAGGAGGCGCCTCTCGGCACCTGGGCAGGAGCTGCAGAAATGGCTCCTGGGGGCGGTTATGATTAGACGCTTCAGCAGCCAGCCCAGCACCTCCACCCGACGCCCGCCAGCTTGGCTCCTTCTGCGAAGACTGGATACAGCTGCTTGGAAGTCGGCAAAAAAAACGGGGGGGGGTTAGGGGACACTGAGTCTCGGTGGCAGCGAGGTTCTGGGACTGAGGAAGCCAACAGATGCCAGGGTCAGGGGGTCACCCAGGGAGCTGGAGGTGAGGGTGGGCTTCCCGGTGAGTTCTTCCTGCCTTCGGGTCCCCACTGCCAGGCCCCGAGGCTGAGGGCTCTGAGCTCTGCCTTGTCTGTGTCACACCCCTGCGGGATCTCGCCAGGCCCAGGGCTTCCAACACAGCCCTGCCCCTGCGAGCCAGCGAGCGAGGGAAGGCCCGGCTGGTGTGCTGCCCTCTGATGGCACGTGCTGAGCCGGGAACAGGGGAGGTATCACAGAAAAGGATCCGACCCTTAACCTGCCCTTCAGTCAGTCTAGACCAGTCAGTGGTCGGCAAACCACGGCCCCTCGAGTGTGGCTCTTCCACAAAATACCACGTGCGGGCGCACACGTATGGTATGATTGAAACTTCCTGGCCACACTCAAGAGGCCAAAGAGCCGCATGTGGCTTGAGAGCCACAGTTTGCCGACCACTGGTCTAGACCTGTGGTTCCAGCCTCATTTTGGCCACGCCCCGCCCAAGCATCTCTAACATCCTGATGCCCTCCCTCCCTGAGACCTAGAACTCTTATTATTCAAAAAAGTGACTTCTATGCATGTGGAGGAAGCCTGAAAGGCCATTCACTGGGTCTAAACAAGCTTCCAAAGAACATGGATCCATGAAAGAGAAAAATGAAAGAACAAAAGGGCATTTCACTAAGAAATTGTTTTTAAAAAATAAGAAATTGTTAAATAATAATAATAATAATATGAAGTGATGTGAAAAAATAGCAAATAAAATTTCAAAACATATAATAGAGAACTGGAATGCATAAATATGTCACAATATGTATTTATATGCTGTATATGAGGCCCCTGGAACCATAAGAAATGCAAGGAACAATAATGAGGGGTGAGCCTGGCCCGTGTGCTCTATGGTTAGAGCACTGGCCCGACCGAAGGGCATGTAAGTGGGTTTCAGCCCTCAGCCCCAGGGTGAATGGGAGGCAAAGAACCCAAGTGTCTCTCTCACATCAATGTTTCTCTCTCTGCCCCCCCTCCACTCTCTCTAAAAACCAATAGAAAAACATCCTCAGATGAGGCTAAAAAATAATAATAATAATGCGAGCTGACATACAGGGTCCCATTGGTGGGGGAGGAAAAGGGGAGGAACCGCTAGGAGTGAGGAATCGGTTCTGGAACTAGACAGCGATGGCGGCTACACAGCATTGAGAATGTGCTAAATGCCACCGAATTGTCACTTTAAATGGGTAATTGTATGTCCTGCGACTCTCGCCTCCATTTAAAACATAAAACGAACACGGGCATGCTGTAAGCAGAAGGCAAGCTCGCATGCGTGTTTAACCAGGGCCGACCTGGAGAAGTGCCGCCTCCCTCTGCTGCGGGGTCTCTGGGAGAGCTGGGGGGGCTCTGGGGAGGGGCCTGGGATGGGAAGGGAGTGTCAGTGCCCAGGCCAGCCTCCTGGGCCTACAGGATGGACTGGAGGAGCCAGTAGGTGGTCTGGGCACAGCACCCACCATTCCTTCCGCCTGCTCCCGGGCCCAGGGACTCACTCCCGTGGCTCCTGTGGCTCCCACCACCCGGACTGACCCACAACTGCTCTGGCTTCTCCAGGCCCCTCCCAGCCCCCAGGCTCCTTCTCCCGGCCTCTGCTGCCTGCCTTTGCAGCTTGGGGGTCCCTCTTGTGCGTGTGTGCCCCCGCAGCACCCCGCATGCCCCCCAGAGCACCCGTCAGCCTGCTGGGCTGTGCTCCTGCTCTAACCACCCCGCTCTGACAAACCTCTTCTCTTTCCACGACGGGAAGCGGGCCTGCTACCTGGCTCAGAAGACAGAATTGAATCATCTGAGCAGAGACCCGGGACTGGAGAGACTCTTCACTCCTGAGTGACCTTGACACCCTCCTCTGTGTCCTGCAGCCTCTGCTGTCCTCCCACTGGGATCGGAAAGCTGTGAAGGAGCCCAGGCTTGCAAGGCCTTGAAGTTAATCGTTTACATCAGCCCATTTCACAGATGAGGAAACTGAGTCCAGAGAGAAAGAGATGAGTGCGGAGGTAACAGGGTGAGTTACCAGCAGGGCTGCACCCAGGACTCATTTCGGTTCCAGGGTTCCAGTACCTCGCATCCGCAAACCCAAACAACACCCAATCGCTGTGCACACAGCCCAGCTCACGGGCCCTAACGGCGGTCACAGAGGGGCTGGCTTTCCTCTCACAGGCGAGGGTGGACGGCCACGTTCCCACAGCCCTGACTCCGCCCTGGCTTTGAGTGAAAATCAGTCCCCCCACCACGCCCTTGAGAGACACAATCCACGTGCTCAATACACGTGCATTCATTCATTGATCGGCTCACTCTTTCTGTAAATATTTATTGAACTCAAATTCTTGGGAAGAATTTATCAAAATTGCTCCTGCAGTTGGACCCCTGGCCCTGCTCCGCCGTGGGTGGGGCCAGGGGTGACCCTGGCTGCGTGGAGCCCTGAGGCCGCTGTGCGCACCCGCTGGGGCTCAGTCCGGGAGCTTGCCGCCATACACCTCGGCCCTGTCCAGCTGCAGCCCCCGGTTCACAGCGGCGTACGAAGGCTCCAAGGTGCCCAGGGACTTGGGGGCGGCCTCCTGTGTGATCTGGGAGTCGTGTGTGATTTCCCCGTCAGAACCGCCCATGTCCCTGACGGAGAGGATGGAGAGAGCCAGGGTTAGGGGTGCAGAGCAAGCCCGAACCCCGTGAGCTGCTCAGGGGCCTGCCTGCTGAGACACTGCTTTCACAGATGCCGTCTTACGTCTCATGTGTTCGTTCAGTCGACCAGTCTCTCCTGAGCACTCACTGTGGGCCACGTCCTGGGATAAGGAAAGGGTCACCCTTTTGGAACTAAGTGAACAGCCTACAGGTTTTATCTTGAGCTGGACACTGGAGGCCATTGCCCCTGTCCCTAAAGAGCTAGGATTGTAGAGGGAGACAGACCACAGCAATGACCAGACAAAATGGACAATTCCGGGTGGGAGCCACAGGGGGGCTTCCTGGAGGAGGCGGCAGTTCACCGGGCCCTAAAGGAGAAGAGTGAGGGTACAGGAAGGCATTTTGGGCAATGATAGGAATGGCTGGGGGTCTGGGGCAAAGGTGACAAGCTCTGTGCAGCTGGAGCCAGAGATGATAGCAGGGACAAAGGAAAGAATCAGGCTAAAGTCGTAACAGGGCCTTGGGGCCAGATTAGGGCGTCGCCCCAAGGGAGGGAGGGGCATCACCACATCCTGACTGCTCCCAGGCTAATCTCATCTATTATTTGTGTTTTTATTAATTAATTTTAAAAATATATTTTTATTGATTTTAGAGAGGGAGAGAGAGAAACATCAACGATGAGAGAGAATCATTGGTCAGCTGCCTCCTGCACGCCCCTTACTGGGGATCAAGCCTGCAACCCTGACTGGGAATCAAACCCAGGACCCTTCAGTCTGCAGGCCGACGCCCTATGCACTGAGCCAAACCGGCTAGCGCTGTGTTTTTATTCATTTAAATGTCAGAAGGCAACTTGATTTTCAAGTTCACAGCCCCATCCCCACCCCGGACCCTCCCACATCTTTTCCTGCCTGGCTGGTTTCCACCTGCCCACTATTTCACCTACTCCAGCGAGCTGTCCCATCTGCTGCCCACTCCCCCTGGACAGGCACCCTCTGGACCTCCACAGCCCCAGGGCTCCCTCGCTCTGAGCAGCACCTGCGTGTGACCTCCATCCACCTGTCCTGAGGAGAGAGGGCTCCTGCTGTCCCTCCCTACAGGAGCCCCGCCTGGTGCGCCAGGTGTGCTGGGCAGCCAGACAGACGGGAGCAGAGCAAGGACGATGGGCCAGGTATAGAGGTCACCACGTTGGAAAGCCCCAGTGACAACTGTAAGGTGGGACCTCACCCCCAGGGTGACTTTTTCTCCCGAATCATAGCACAGGTCACATGGTTTAGACCACCTGACCTTTCCTCCCTAGAGATAACATCTGGGCCTCAGCTGCAAAAGCAGCAAAACCAGACAGGTGACACCTTGGCTGCCTCAGGACCAGCTGCACTGACTAATGACCCTGCCTGGGTGCCGGCCAGTCAATCAGTGGGGACCTGGACCCCCGGTGGGATCGGCCTAAATGGGCAGTCGGACATCCCTCTCACTATCCGGGACTGCTGGCTTCCAATTGCTTGCCTGCCTGCCAGCCTGATCACCCCCTAACCATTCCCCTGCCAGCCTGATTGCCCCTAACTGTCCTCCCCTGCTGGCCCAGTAGCTGCTGGCCGGGGCCTTTCATTGTTCCACATCACCCCCTGGTGGTCAGCACACATCATAGCGAGCAAGCAAACTCCCGGACTCCGGGACTCCCAGTCGAAGGTCCACCTCCCGAGGGGACACTTTGCATATTAGGCTTTTATATAGAGGGATGTTCTCCTACAGTTTGGGTCTTGGCTCTGAATTCGTTCCTAGCCAGAGCCCGAGTACAGAAGTTGCCGAACCCAGGACTGGTCTGACCCATAGTCAGACACCAGGTGCCCTTCCTGCCTACAACACAGGCAGGATCTGCCCTGCCCGCCTCCGGTTCCCGCAGCACCTGCTCCTGCCCTGATTCACCCCCCCTGCTCAATCCTCCCCGGAACAATGGGCTGTGCGCACACCTGTCTGCCACCAGGTGGCCCTGATGGCTGCTGCAGGTCCCCTGGAGAATGAGTCTGACCCAAACAGACACACATCAGGGCTGGGAGTGAAGTCAGGGGACTGGGCTCTGGTCCCGCCTGTGTTGACTGGCTGTGGGACCTTGGGCCACCCTTCTCCCTCAGGCCTCAGTTTCCCCACCTGGACTGCAGTTGGATGGATTACAATGACAACAAAATGCACTACTTGTTCAGCTCCTGGGCGATTCCTTGAAGACTAGGGATTATCTCACGTGACCTTCACAACCTCTCACGTGACCTTCAAGGGAGAGATAGAAACATATCTATTAGTATCTGCATTCTGCGGAAGGGGATCCTCAGGCACCAGAGGTAGGATATGTGCCCAAGCTTGTGCATTAGTAGGTGTCAGACCTGGCATCTGCCCGCAAACCCCTCCCACCAGGCTGACCCTGACCCTGGGAGCCCCAGGACTCAGCCCCCCACCCCCAGGCCCCACCCGCCCAGGGTGGAAGGCGGCTCCCTTGCCTGCTGGGCTGCCCCTGCCTCAGAGGACCCTCCCAGGGGAGCGTGTCCGCATGTCCCGAGTCCTGCCTCCAGCCGTGGGTACTCACACGAGGCTCAGGACGATGGCACCGGCAAAGCCCAGCAGCAGGAAGAAGGGCAGGGAGCCCAGGATGGACGTGATGACGATCATGCCGCCGCTCCGCCGGCCCGGCCACGTGTCAATCGCCGAGTACGGGGTGACTAGCAGGACACAGGCCCATGACTCCCCAGACGCTGCACCCTCAGCCAGCCCTCCCAGGATGCACAGCGTCTTCCCAGCCCTGGTGGCAGCAGGTCCCAGGGACGAGGGGGACCCAGTTCCGGGACTGTCTCCCCCTGCCTTGAGGTGCTTGTCCCCACATCCCAATTCCCAACTTTCTCTTGAGTGTGTCTGGTCTCTTCTTCCTTTTTGTAAAAATATTTTTTTATTGACTTCAGAGAGGAAAGGAGAGGGAGAGATAGAAACATCAGTGATGAGAGAGAATCATGGATCGGCTGCCTCCTGCACAGCCTCTACTGGGGCTGGAGCCCGCAACCCGGGCATGTGCCCTGAACGGGAATCGAACCAGGACCTCCTGGTTCACAGGTTGATGCTCAACCGCTGAGCCACACTGGCCGGGCTCTCCCTCTTTTAACTGTCTCTGTGCATAACTTTCAGTTACACAGGCCTGCAGCCTTCGGGTGAGGTGGGTGGGATGCAGATTACAAGCTATTAAAGGCGAAGCAGAGGGCCCTGGGCGATGGAGCAGATGCCCAGGGCTCCCCCTGCGCTGGCCAGTGTCGAACAGTGTCCAGGGGAAGACTCAGTTGTTTTAAAATGCATTTTCCTCATCACCCAACGGCCTGCCTGTGTCTGGGAGCGTTTTCAGAGTGACAGCCCAAGTCTGCTTTCCCAGGCTCCCTTGAGGAACCTCCCCCACACACCACCATCCACTCCCGCCCGCCCCCGCCCACTCCCACCACTCACTCCGGCTGGTTCGGATGGGGTCCGACCACAGGGTCTGGTCCTGCACCAAGCCCGAGGACATATTGACGAGGACGTACTTGAACCTGAAAGGAGACGGAGCTCGGATGACTTCCATCCATCCTGTGAGCCCGGCCACCTGGAGGTGGGAGGGATTAGGGTGGCTGGAGTGGGGGGCAGAGCGGGGACTTCTAGATGGCAATCCCGGCGGCCACCGGTGGGCTCTGGGCAACAGGGCGGAGCTGGGCTTTGCATCAGCACCTTCGCTGCATATCACTGCCGGGACCCTTTCCTGAGCTCAGGTGCCACCTCCTCCAGGCAGCCCTCGGCATCGGGGGTCCCCTCCAGACTCTCCCTCCGGGAGCCCCTCTGCTCCTCTTGGCATACATAGCGCATGTAGTGTATCTGATGAGTGCTGACCCTTCGTCCTCCTTGCACTTTTGCGTTCCACTGCTCCCAGCCTGGCCGTTGGTCCCACAAACGGGGCTTGAATAATAATATCCATTCCCACGCCCACGGCTCTGGGATAAGGCCTACATTTTACATGAAGAAAACCCCACCCAGCATTAGAATCCTAAAGGCAGATCAGGAGCTACAGTACAAAATGCCCATAGCCGACTGAAGGTCAGTTTAAAATGATGGATGTTCTGAGAACTAAGAAATTGACAGCCTCTAGCTCAACATGTAAAGAAGCAAAAATAAGACTTAAATTTCTAACCCCCACTTCTCCAGGTTGGAAGAGGCTGGGACACAGACGTGTCCCCAGGTGGCGAGCTTTGCGATCCAGGAGGAGGGAGAGGTCTAGGTCAGCAGGGAGGGAGGCCTGAGGGGGCCAAAGGAAGGGAGAGGCGAGGATGGCAGGTGAGTGATGGCCTGGCCCCCACGTGAAGCCTGGAAGGTACGGAGACCCCAACCTAGGCATCTCCATGGTAATAAGAGAGGCTTTGGCTCCAGATAAGCCCCCTGGCCATGGGTCAGGGCTGAGCCCCTACCTGTGGGCATAGCTGAGGGACCCACTGTGGTGGGGTGGCCCACCAGGTGCTCCAGAGGGCGGCAGGAAAAGCAGAGGGTGGGCTGGGAGCTGGCGAAGCTTCAGCCAGGCCTCCAGGTCATGCTGGGCCCCAGCTTTCCACCAGGTGGCTCCCTCCCGCTCTGGACCACAATGTCCTTCCCCGTCAAGTGCAGGGGGTTGTGTGGGCGACTGCCACTGGGTAATGGGCCGGGACCAGGTGCATAACTCAGGACACTTGTTACAAAATTAAGAATTTCAAGCCAAGTGGGGGCCCTTCTGGGACCCGAGATGGTCTTGGCACATAGTAGGCTCTTCAGACATGTGGCCTCTCACACTTCACCAGCTCAGGGTCTTCCCGAGTCAGGCGGGGCTGGGGCACAACGGCTGGCTCGCGCAGGCGCCCACACCCACCTGTACTCCGTGGCCGCCAATAGGGGCGGGTTGCAGAGGCCCTGGAAGTTAGGGTCCGACAGGCAGGCCCCATTGTCGCCCACTCTGATCAGGTATGCATTCAGGATCTCCGAGGCCCGGGCCACGTCCCCCACGGCGTCCAGGCTGGGCAGGTCGCTGCAGGGGGTCAGCTCAAAGACCGCGGCCTTGTAGGGGCCGGTCCTCCCTCCTGCCGTCTGCTGGAACGTGGAGCTGAGCGGGGTGTGGGCACCGTCCTGCACGGAGGCGTTCCTGGAGCTGGCTGTGGGGTGGTGCCGGGAGTGAGGTACCAGCCACCCCAGCTCAGTCACTCATTCATCAAACGCCCCCCAAGCACCCTCTGAGCCAGCGCTGTGCTGGGCCCTGGGTCGCAGGCACACACAGGCTCAGTCCCCACCCTCAGGGCTCCCTGTGCAATGGAGGTGCCGGCCTGTGTGCAGCTCTCATGCACCCGCTCCTGGCACAGCCCTGTAAGCCTCCCACCCAACAGCCACTGTCGCTTCCTTGCGGAGAGCCCTGGATTCTGCCTGTGTGAAAGGGAAAAGGAGGGCCACAGGTTCAGGGGGAGCAGCCAGACCTGACCGGCCCTCGGTCTCCTCCTGACCAGCGGGTGATGAGGCCTGGGAACTGGGAGGGAAATGCCCACCAGCCCACAGCGCGGGCCCAGGCAGGCGGCCAATCAGTGTTCGCAGGAAAAGTGAAGTTGATGCCGAACCGGTCTGGCTCAGTGGATAGAGCGTTGGCCTGCGGACTGAAGGGTCCCAGGTTCGATTCCGGTCAAGGGCATGTACCTGGGTTGCGGGCACATCCCCAGTAGGGGGCGTGCAGGAGGCAGCTGATCGATCTTTCTCATCAATATTTCTAGCTCTCTGTCCCTCTCGCTTCTTCTCTGTGAAAAATCAATAAAATATTTTTTAAAAAAGTGAAGTTGATGACCTGGGTGAGGTGCTGTAAGCGGCTGGTTGCTAGAAATGTACGAGGTGGTCACTGGGTTCCTTGGTGACCAGGGAAGGCTGGACCGGAGCCAGCAGGTTCGCTGGGAAACGCCGACCTGGAGCCGCCTGGGGAGAGCGGGGCCTGAGGACCAGGGCCTGGGTTCGCTGTCCGCCCCGGCGGCCCCAGTGAGTCCCTCGGCCCCTCGGAGCCTTCATTCTTTGCTCTGTGATGGGCAACCTACTACATGTGATGCCTGAACGATGGGGTGGGGGCGGGGGCACAGGGGGAATCTGCATATCACTTTCGACTCCCGGAACTTAACCAATAGCCTTCTGTGGAGGGAAGCCTTATCAATAACATCAACAGTAGTTAACATTTCCTGTGTATGTATATGGGTTCCAGACTGTATTCTTATAATACAGTAAGAGAAAGGACCTGTCGTAAGAAAAAATGCAGTTACAGTATTTGCTGAAAAAAATCTGCGTCGAAGTGGACCCGTGCAGCCCAAACCCTGCTGCTCAAGGGCAGCCGTAAATACCAGCTCTCCGGGGCGCCGGGCACCTGCATGAGGCGGTGGGTGCTCGGAGGCCGGTGCTGTCATAACTCCCCCCACACAGGGTGTCCCTCAGGGCCCAGCCCTGCGCTGGCTCAGGCAGACACAGTGCAGGCTGGTGAGGTGCGGGGGTGGTTTCCTCACAGGGAGGGAGCACCCCTCCACCTGTCCCCCCCACGCCCCGTGGACAGGTCAGACCCGTTCAGCGTGGCTGTGGCCGTGGCCGGAGGCGAGCAGGGCCCTCACCCGAGTCGAGCAGGACGTAGAGGTAGATTTCATAGGTGCCGTTGAGGGCCTCTGTGCTGTCGAACATGCAGAGCGGTTTCTCCAGGGCCACGGTGCTCAGGGTGGGGTTGTTGGTGGCAAAGGTGACACTGGCCAGCTGGGGCTGGAGGGCCACACCTGGGGGAAGCAGTGCGGACAGGACCTGACCCCACAGAACTGTCCACACCGCGGGCACCCTCTGCGTCCTCCTAACACACACACACACACACACACACCACCCAGCCAGCCACACACATGAGAAAAGAGCATGGCGGGGATATTCGCATAATATCTCTCTAAGATGTAGAGTCCAAAGATATTTCAGAAGAGTAGAGTTCGTTCCCTCCTCTCTGGTAGATTTGCCTACATAGCCACGTGATAAACATAGTGAAACCTTTCTCCTCCCCCCTGGAAATGTTTAACTATGTTCCAGAGTAAAATGATAGTTTGCCTCTGAGACAAAGGTTGGGAATATTTGCTAGAAGCTTCCTTTTACGTATGGAGAATCCTAGCCTTAGTGCCCTTTGGCTGTGACACTAATATATAAAGGGTGTCCCCAAATTCACGCAAGAAGTAATTTTGCGCCCTTCTTTCCCTCCACAGCCCTGCAGAGCCCCACTGCCCGTCCTAAGCACCCCTTCCCGGCAGCCCAGTCGTGGAGCCCCCCCTTCTTCACTGAGCCCTGGTAACAAGCCTTCCCCATCCCCTGCTCCCTGGTGTGCCCATCTGACCCTGTCCTCAGCGGCCAGGCCCTGCCCTGGCCCCGCTGCCCTCAGTGCAGTCCCGCCTCTGGAGGGGAAGCGAGGTCCGGACGGTCTGGCCTTGCTTCACGGGGTCTCCAGCCTCACCTCTAGGCACACGCTTCACCCCGAGCTCCAGCCCCTCGTGTGGACAATGGAGAGGTTCCCAGGATAGTCCATGCCACCTCCCTCCTCCTGAGCCGCTGGGCTGCGCCTTCACCGGGAGCATCCCTCCATCCACCATCCAGGCAGCCCCCCGAGTCTAGTCCAGTGCCTTCTCTGCTCCCCACAGCCCCACTCCCTGTCTGTCTTCCGCGGCACCCACCACAGGGCTCCCCCCACCCCCGGGCCCTGGGAGCCCCAGCAGAGGAAGCTTGTAGGTCAGTGTTGGCTATGGTTAATCCCGGCCCCCGAGCGGCACGGGGCCCGCTGCGGAGCAGGCGCCCGCGTTCCCGGT
>NW_006298521.1:1281862-1286448 GCF_000327345.1 Myotis davidii
CCGCCCCACCCCGGCCTCCCAAGCCGCAAGGTGCCCTGCGGAAGGCATCAGGCCTCAGTCTGTGCGGGAGCTGTTACTAAAGTGCCTACTGAGTGCAGAGGCCTGGGCCTGCTTTCACCGTGTTTCTCGCCTAATGATACCTGAGGTGGGGGGAGGCAAGCCACCCCTCTCTGAGCCTCGGTTTCCATCCTGTAAAATGGGGACGCTAATTCCTCCAACTGTTCATAGAGACCCTACTAAGTGTCAGACCCTCACTGGCTCTTGTGAAGAGGAACCAGGTTAACAAGGGAAAGCGCTGCCATGGGCCCTGGTCGGGCACTCAGTGGTTAGAGCATCATCCCCATCCCCATCCCCATAGGCCAAGGCTGCAGGTTCGATCCCAATCCCGGCACATACAAGACTCAACCAGTGAATGCATAAATAAGCGGGACAACAAATCGATGTTTCTCTCCCTCTCTCTCTCTCTCTCAAAACTTTATTTTTTAAAGTGCTATCATGGAAGTGTAAGCCTTCAAGTCCTGGGTCTGTGTGGGTCTGGAGGTCTGTGGCGTGACCCTTTCAGCTCCCCACAAGGCCAAGGCCGCACGCGGACGCCCTGGAAAGGCCCAGCTGGTGGAGCGCAGGGGTCCTGCTGCCCAGACCGGGCGCTTCAGACGGGATGGAACAGGAGGAGGCCCGCTCAGGGGGAGCACCGGAAAACAGTGACGCAGCTCCGCCTGAACTAGCGGCTCCTTCCAGCACCAGGACCCATGCCCCCCTCCGAGCGCACCTTAAAGATGACATTTTACATCTAAGCACTAAAAGTGGATCTGCAGGGGTGAACTTCGAACAGTAATACAAGCGAGCACCTTGCCAACAGAGCCAGCGCGGCCATCCCAGAGGAGCGGCCCGCGTATCAGACCTCACACCTGGAATGTGGAAACGAAACTGGGCAAAGTAACCTTCGGACGGGGCCCACGCAACCTCGCTTCCCGAAGAATCTGCAAAGTCATAACGGGGCGGCCGTTAGGACTAAGCACCGGGCCGGTGACTCCTGGGCGGAAATGAAACAGTGGTTAGAACTCGAGGCGCTGAGCTATGTCGTCTGCACCAGCAGAAGCGCCTCCCCCTGCGGATGCCACAGCTCCCCTTCCCTGCCACGTACATGCCCACCAATGTGATGAAATGAGCCTAACATCACCGATAAAGGGACGGACGACGGGCTGAGCTCATGGGCCTCCGGGGTCATGGCTCTGAGAAGCGCTGCTCCTGTCCCAGAAGTGAAATCCGAATCGAATCAACGCGAAACAGACTTCCTGCCAGCCAGCTCCTGGATGCGTGGACAATGTCAGAGTCATGACCGACAAAGGCAACCACAAGGGAAAACACTGGGGACTGAAGGAGACTGGGAGACAGAACCAGCTGCCCCCCTTGGCCCTCGACTAGTCCTCAAGTAAAAACCAATCACCTGTCACAAACACTATTGTAGCCAGGGTGGCAGTGAGAGAAATCCGTGTTGGGGAATGTGTATTGGGTGACAGTATTGATTCCATGTTACATTTCCCAGGCGTGACCACGGTGTTGTGGTTGCGAAAGAGGCACACGCCGGAGTCTGATGGGTGAAGTGTCACGGTATCCGAAACGCACACGCACACACTTGTATATGGAGTGAGGGAGAGAGAGCAAGCGATAAAGCGAACGAAGCATAATGTTAGCAGCTGGTGAATATGGCATTCATTGTGCTGTTCTGCAAGTGTTTCTATAGCTTTGAAATTTTTTTAGTAAAAATGTTGGCCCGGTGCTGGGGTCCAACCCCAGCAGGTCCAGGGGTTCCCCAAAGGTGTGGACGGAGTCGGCGAAGAAGGAATGACACGGAGACAGCGTTCAGTTGATCAGCAGCCTGGCCAGGATCTGAGCGAAGTTCTGGTCTTTATTGTCTTGTTACGTCTGTATTTATACCAGTTGATTCCAATCCTATCAATCTCTATTGCAAAGGTGAGGGTGTTTCTTATCTCCATTCCAGGGAGTAAAGATTATGTAGCTTAAGCATGATTGTTTGTAGTTAAAGTGATTAACTACCCGCCTGGCACTTAGTTAAGGGGTTTTATTCCCTCCCTAACTTCAGGGGAAAATCCCTACCTGGGGAAACAACCTTTCTCGGAGAGGTGACCTTGGTTAAAACACATAGCACCAAGAAGGGGAGCAAACATATTAAGAACAGTATGCCATATACACCAGGTCCCTTGGAACATATGCTGTGCTGATGTTCCTTCCCTGCAGCGACTGTGTCAAGCAGCGAGGACGGACCGGCTCCCGGCAGCCCGGCTGGTATGGCTTGGTGGCTGACCGTTGACCTGAGAACCAGGAGGTTATGTTTCCAGTCCAGGTCCGGGCACAGGCCTGGGTTGCGGGCTCGATCCCCAGTGGGGGGCGTGCAGGAGGCGGCCGATCAAAGATTCTCTCATCGTTGATGTTTCTATCTCTTTCTCCCTCTCCCTCCTTCTCTGACATCAATAAAAACATTTAATTTTTTAAAATGTTGGGAGTAAGAGATTCTGAGCTCCACCAGAAACGCACGGTTCCTCTCTCTGGGCCTCAGTTTCCGCCTGTGAAATGGGGAGGGCTCTCAGCACTGACATGCCAGGAGCGGAGATCAGATCCTATCTCCAGGGAACAGAAAATGCCCCGAGATAAGAAACTCTTGAGCAAACCGTGGGGTGTTCCTCGAGCATGTTTATGGACTGACATTTCTTGTCCAGCGATAGTGTGTAAACCTGAGTTCATCAGAGGCCGCAGAGCTGGTCTGCCGGCTCAGCCCGAAGCCCTGTGAGCGGGAGCAGGCCCAGGAGCTGTCCGTTCTCCAAGACTCGGCAGGTCTATGAAAAAACAAGCAGAAGGCCTCTGCTCCCCTGCTTCACCCAAATATGGGGAGAGCATTGGCGGGGGGGTGCAGGAGGCAGCTGATCGATGTTTCTCTCTCATCGATGTTTCTAACTCTCCATCCCTCTCCCTTCCTCTCTGTAAAAAATCAATAACATATATTTAAAAAAATAAATAAATAAGATCTTGGATTTATAAGCAAGTGCCCACTGCACAGATGCTGACTGTTTGGGGAAAGCTCGGGAGAAAGGAATTTGGGGGCAGGGTCCTTTGGGACGGGGGTGTGGAAAGTGTTCCCCACTGTGGCCTGCCCACCTGCGTGGACATCTCAAAAAATGTTTGCAAAGAAAGTGTTTCCCCTCTTTGATCAAGTTGATTCCAGGGCCCTGAGCTGCGTGACTTCGGCCTGTTTGTCTGTCTCAGTCAGTCAGACCGGCTTCCTGAACCCTGGCCCAGAAGCCTGGGCGGGAGGGAGGCCGCGGGGCAGGAAGCTCTGGCATGTGAAAGGCTCTGCAAACCCCAGCCCCGCGCCGGCCTCCTGAGAATTTGAAACCTGGGGGTTTATGGGCTGGAAATTCTTGACCCAGAAATGTTTCACTGAGGGTCAGAGAGGCCTGAGCCAATTTCCACGAGTCTCCTCCTTAGAAGTCAGGGCAGTTGGGGTACCCCTCCCCCACCCCCCTTGCTCTCAGCGTTTGCCACAGCAGGGAGGTCCTGGAAGCCAAGTGTTTCTGCCCCTTGAGATTCAGTCACTTGAAAACAGAACAGGCCCAGGCTCCTGGCCCTGGGGGCTCATGCACCCCCTCCAGCTCTGAGGGGCGCTCGCAGCCCCCCTCACTCCCAGCTGCAGCCACCGGTCCCCGCACCCTCACACCGTCTCTCCCCCCAGGGCCTGGCTCTGCTCCTCCCTGGGGCAGCCCCTGCCCCTTTACAAAGCCTTAGCTTCTGTTATTAAAAATACATCTTCATTGACTTCAGAGAGGCAGGGAGAGGGAGAGAGAGAAGCATCAGGGATGAGAATCATTGATCGGCTGCCTCCTTCCTGCATGATCCGGGGTGGAGCCTGCAACCAGGGCACCTGCCCCAGGTGGGAATCGAACCGTGACCTCCTGGTTCATAGTTCTGTGCTCAACCATGGAGCTGCCTTGGCCGGGCCGGACATCAGCTTTAGACCTTCTGTTTCTCCTCTTGCCATCGAGGCTCTGCAGCCCAGAGAGGGGGAAGCGGCCGGGCCAAGCCGCGCAGCAGCTCAGAGCAGCGGTCAGACCCCGGCGAGCTTCCCCCTCTGGGTGGCGTCCACCAGGGACCTGCCTGTCCTGGGGCTTCTGTGAGTTTGTGGAGGGGGTGGAAGCTCCCCACCCGGTGACACCCGAGCGGTGACAGGAGGTAGGGGGACCCATTTACCAGGTGAACTTAACGAGTGTCCCCCGGTGCTGCCCGCTGTCCAGTCCCAGTGCTGGGCACAGACCCGCAGGGGCCTGGAGCAGCTCCTGGAGCCCCGTGTCAAGGCCAAAGGGCAGAGGGTCAGGGGTCTGCCCCCCCCCGCCTTGCCTTGGGGCAGGTGAGGCTTCCTGGTTGAATGGTGGCAAACTGGTCTGTCCATCTCTGGAATGAAGCCGGATTAGACATTAATGTCCCCGTATCTGTGTGATCTGGAGGCTGCCGGGCATGGGGCCACCCCAACCCGTGCAGCCACCAGCAGGCCCGCAGGGCGGCACAGGCCGCTG
>NW_006298521.1:1286713-1292061 GCF_000327345.1 Myotis davidii
GGCTCTGACCTGCTGGTTTCTGGCCCTGCCCTTGGGCGCCAGGGCCCGTGCCTGCCCACCTGCCAGCAGCCCAGCTCTGAAGCGAGTCCTCCCGTTCCGTCCCCATCCTAGCTCCGCCCCAGCTGTTCGCATGGCTCCATGAACACCGTGGGCCTCTTTCCTGAGAGCCACCTGTGCGCTGGGAATGAACCCCTCCAACAGCCAGGGACAGGGCACAGCCTGCCCTCAGGGTGCCGCGTATGAGGGACCGGGGAGATAGTCGTCCAATAACCTCACACCGCGTCACATGAAGCCACAACCGGATCAGAAGAGGCTCAGAGAGCACAGAGCGGGCTCGGCCTCTCTGGCAGGAAAGGCGGCACTGGGACCTGCTGCAGGCTCAGGAGGCCAGCAAGCAGCCGGTGGCCCCTGGCGGGCAGCACCCACGTTTAGCCCAGGCCTGTGTGTGGGGCAAGGAGAGAATCTACTAGAAGCCAGTCGCACCCAGCAAAGAAGCAGGGAAGCAGGGTCTGAGCTCGCTCTCCACCCCTGCAGTCTCCAGCCGGGCCCCACTGGCCCAGCCCTGGGGAATGGGCAGCGGCTCAAGCAGAAATCCCAAATCGCAGAGCCACGGGCTCCGCAGAGAAAGGACCGAGCCGGGCACGAGGGCCGGGTGTCCTGGGGGCCGTGCGCTAGAGCTTCCGGGCCCGACCTGCTGGGGGCTGCCGGAGGCTTATCTGTGTGACACCTGTGTCCCCGCCCAGAACACAACCTCCCTGGGGCAGCTTGTGTCCCAGGAGCTGTGCCTGGCACCGGGGGTTTGGAGCAATGGCATGCCTGGCCGACCCTGGGGGAAGTGGGCCCCACTGTCCTGTTTTTATAGCAGAGGCCGCATCCTTCCGGAAAGCTGGGGGGCCAGCGAGAGTAGAAGCCTGGCTTCCAACCCGAAAGGGGAAGAGAGGATAGCCTGGGCCCGTCTCCCAGTCCCAGCCCACAGCACCCCTCTGTGCTGGGCAGCCACTGTCCCCTCAGTCTCCCTGAGAAGGGGGGGAGGGGCCCAGCTCTGATACCCCTAGTCCAGTGGTCGGCAAACTCATTAGTCAACAGAACCAAACATCAACAGGACAACGATTGAAATTTTTTTTGAGAGCCAAATTTTTTAAACTGAAACTATATAGGTAGGTACATTGTTATTAACTTAATTAGGGGACTCAAGGCTTAGGAAGAGCCACACTCAAGGGGCCAAAGAGCCGCATGTGACTCGAGAGCTGCAGTTTGCCAACCACGGGCCTATCCATTTTACAAATGAAGAAACTGAGTCACAGAGCAGTTCGGGAGCTCACCTCAGGTCACGCAGCGGGCCGAGCTGGAGCAGGGTGTGCACCTGGCAGAACCGCAGCCGTCTGTGCCAGGAACCCCATTCACGGTGCGTGTGAGCCTGAGGCCCCCAGGGGAGCCTGGGGAGCAGGAGGCTCAGTGCTCACATCCAGCCTTTCCCACACCGCTCCTGGGCCAGACACATGACCTCTGCCCTACAGGAGTGAGGGGGTGGGCGGAGTGGAGGAGGGGGTGGGGGATAGCTGGTGATTAAAATAAATAAATAAATAAATAAATGAAAACAGGCGTGAAACCGATGATTACAGGGATAGCGGCATCCCTCTGACTTACTAAGAAACTAATTTCCAACATCTGAGCACTTTACTATTGTCACAAACTGACAACCAGTCTCCCCTGCAGGTGGGAGGGCCGGTCCTGAGCCTCCAGAGGAATTGGGGGTCCAGACTGAGGATGGGGCGGGTGGGAGCCCCGTTACTGAGCGCCTGTGGCCACCCGGCCCTACGCAAGGCTGGGAGTGGCCCAGGAAAGCTGCGTGGGGCTCCCCGCTCCCAGAGTCATTCACCTGAAAACAGTTCCCCAGTGGCCCTGGGCGGCCCAGGCCCATCCCCGCCGGGGGCCTCACTGTCCACTGTCCTCAGAGAAGGACACAGTGACTGACCAAGCGGTCGGGGCCCCAGGAGGCTGTGGGCGCCCAGGGAAGACGCCTTGCCCTGCCTGCCGCCCAGGAAGACTTGCCTGGTACCACTCGGCCGTGGTACCTCAATGGGTAGAAGGGCCGTGAGGTGCACGGAGTAGGTTTCCGGGGACCCCAGTGGGTGTGCTGGAGCCTCCCGAGTAGGACCCAGCTTGCTGATGCGCTGCCCTTGCCCAGCTCCCATTCCGGCTGCCCAGTGCGGCCGCGCGTGGTGTCTGGCGCCCCCTGGCGGCGCCCCGTGGGCGGTTCGGAGTCAGGGCGGTGCTGGCTCTACGGGAACGCGCCCACCCCACGGAGGCCTTACCCAAGTTCCCTACGAGTCAGAAGAACGAGGATGGACTTTTGTGTAGAAGAAACCATCTTAGCATACAACTCTGATATATCTGTTTTCATATCGAAGCAGTCGTAAATAGTGTTAATTATTTATTAATATTATTCTTAATGGAGGAAGGGTCCCACAAGGGCAGAAGTGCCCGGGCCCAGGGAAGTCACACCGCAGGCTCCTCTGCACCTGCCCGCTCTGACCCAGGCCCTCCAAGGTCCAATGGTGAGGGGTTGGGCTCACATGGATTACCCAGGGTCATTTCTCATCTCAAAGGCCATCCCCGTCGTCACTTCTGCAAAACCCCATTTTGCCATGTAAGGTGGCGTATATTCACAGGATCCAGGGGGGTGGGTGTGGACACCTGTGGGGCCATTAGTCTGCCTACACCCTTTTCATCTCAGTGGTCCTTCAATGTGCATGTCACTTCTTCGAAGAAAACATTTTCATTGTCATGGCAAATGTGGCTAAACCAGAATTTTTATCAAGGCTTTAAAATCATTTTTTAATTATTATTATTATTATTATTATTATTTTGTTAATCCTCTCCTGAGGATATTTTTCCATGGCTTTTCTGAGAGAGTGGAAGGAAGGGAGGAAGGAGCGGGTGAGAGAGAGAAACATTGATGTGAGAGAGACACATCAACTGGTTATCTCTTCCAGCCAGGGCCAGGGAGCAAACCCACAGCCCTGGTACGTGCCCTTAGTCGGGAATCAAACCTGAGACCCCTCGGTGTGTGGGATGATGCTCTAACCACTGATCCATACCAGCCAGGGCCAAATCATTTTTATCTGTGTATAGAGAAGTGCATAAGTTGCCATTGCAGGCAGGGAGGAGTGGCTGGGGAGAGGTCAATGGGGGAAAAAGGAGACGTTTGTAATACTTTCAACAATAAAGAATTTACATTTTAAAAAAATCGCTGTTGCAGCTTGATTTTTACAAACTGACCACACACACCCATGTAATCAGTACCCAGATCAAGAAACAGAGCATGCCCTGTGGCCCCAGGAACCCTGCTCATGCCCCCTGTGAGTCCCAAACAGAACTCCAGGCCTGTTGACATGAAAACGTTCCCTATGGGACATCACCTGGCGTGCATGAAATAAAAAAGAGGGGGCCCAAGTGACGTTCATGTATTCATTCAGCAGATATGTCCTGGCACCTGCCCTGGGCCAGGTGCCAGGAAATATGGGCTCGTTGATCCGATGCTGGTCCCATGGCACAGAGTCTAAGGAGGCAGCCATGGGGTGCGTGGGTGCAGGAAGGGAGTTTGTGAAGCAGATAGGAACATAAATGTGTGGGCCAGACCCAATCAGATGGCTGCCCAGGGAACGCGTTGGTACGGTGAGCACAGTAGTGAGGACAGGATGTGAAGCAAGGGGAACAGCTGAGCAGAGGGAGGGACGCGGGAATAGCTGGGACTCGTGAGTTTAGGAAACTGGTGGGCTATGGCCATTGGACATGCCAGCCTCTGAGCCTTGCGCAGACGTTTCCACTTCCCACTTTACCCAGCTCCAATCTCAGCTGTGCAGACTCAGAACTGGAGGCCTAACCCTCAGGCCTGTGCCCCATTTTACAGGTGGGGACACAGGCCTAGAGGAGAGAGATATACCCACGGCCCATCATTCACTTCACTAATTTCCCCCTCACTCCGCGCTTCTTTCCAGAGCAACCCCCCCTCTGCCCCAGTCCCCAGCCCCAAGCCTAGCGCTCCGGACCCAGACATGGGCACAGAATTAGAGGTGAGGCCTGAAGCAGGAAGGCTCTTTGAGGAGGCGACACAGGGGGCCCCCCAAACCCGAGGAAGTGAGTTTTACAAGGAATGGGAGGAGGGACAGGGTGGGGCCTGGAGGCAGGACCGTCCTTGCTGGGTCTGAGGAATGGAGGCTAGTGTGCCTGTGGGGGTGTCTGGAGATTCAGGTAGCTGGGACCCAGCTCTGTCCCTCCCTCTCCATTGCCCCCTGTCCTTGGAAGTGGGCCGCCAGGGGTGCGGTCTGGGGGAGGCCTCCGGCTGCTTCAGCCAGGTCTTCCTGTCTGCAGATGCCAGTACATGGATGGATGCCAGGCCGGACCTTGACCTTCATCGGGATCACATGCCCAGCTGACCTCCTACCTCCTCACCCTCACCCCCTCAGCCCTACTCAACCCTCAGGGCACACCCCCATAAAGCACAACTGAGGTAACAGG
Source organism: Myotis davidii (assembly GCF_000327345.1). Lineage (NCBI taxonomy): Eukaryota > Metazoa > Chordata > Mammalia > Chiroptera > Vespertilionidae > Myotis > Myotis davidii. Next base: position 1,291,235 of record NW_006298521.1, read on the forward strand.
CTCATAGCCCTTGGCCACTCCTGCGCTGTGCCAGGTGGAGCAGTCAGTGTGGGCGGGAAGGGCTTTGCCTTGAGACCTCTTTTTTTTTGTTAATTCTCACCGGAGGATATTTTCCCATTACTTTTTTTTTTTTTGAGAGAGAGAGAGTGGAGGGAAGGGGAGAGACAGAGAGAAACATTGATGTGAGCGACACATGGATTGGTTGCCTCCTGCACACACCCCGAGTAAGGCCAGGAATTGAGCCTGAAACCAATATATGTGCCCTTGGTCGGATTCGAACCCAGGACCCTTCAGTAGCGGACCGATGCTCTATTCGCTGAGCCGAAGTGCCTAGGGCCGGCCCTGAGACCTCTCCATGGGGGATGGGTGTGACCCATTTCTGGGTTCTTCCAGGAAGTTCTCAGCGAAACTAGTCTTTGCAACTTGGTGGCGAGAGGGAGGTTGACAACGGGTAGGAGGGTGACAAAGCCAGTATCGCACGGGGCAGCAGCAGGAAGGAGGAGGCAGGGGTAGGAGGCCGGGAAGCTGCGATGGGCGGGGCTCAAGCTGCTGGAGGCGTTCAGGAGCGGAGGTGGGTCTCAGAAAGGGCCGCGGGGCCAGAGCCTGGAGAAGGTGAGTAGCCACCGGGGTGCGGGGGCCAGGCAAGGTCCGGAGACCCTGGGCTGGGTTCGAGGCGGGATCGCAAGGACCATTTGATGAAGAGTGGTCGGCGGAGGCACGCCTCTCGGAAGTGGGCGGGGCCAAAGAAGGAGGGCGTGGGAGGGTTGCGGGGGGAAGGGACCGGCCGGCGCGGACTCTGGGCGGAGGAAGCCGGGCAGGGGACGGGC
>NW_006298521.1:1293080-1314098 GCF_000327345.1 Myotis davidii
AGGAGGGCCCAGGTCACGGACGTGCCGGGAGGGGGCGGTGGGGGGTGCCCCGTGTTGTTGGAAAGAGCCTGGGACTGACTGCAGGTGTGGGGTCTTGGGCTTGGCGGGTGTGAGGTCATCGGTGCCGATGGACCCGGAGGAGCACCCCCCGTGGTGTGGGGTTTGCCATTTTCTGCGGAAAGACCCCTCCCTTCTCCATGCGGGAATGACTTCATAGCACGTTGTCTGCCGCCCCCACCCCACCCTCGTCCGGCGTCTGGGCTGGGGATTTCTGAGGAGGCGACAGCAGCGTGGAGAAGGCATGCCAGCCCGGGAGCTTTCGCCAGCATGCCCTTCATTCACCCCTGGGGAAACTGAGTCCCACGGAGCCCACGCAGCCCCCTTACAGTCACAGGCAGCAGGGACATGGCAGCCCCGGGGGCCCAGGCCCCTCCGCAGGCCACACCCTGGAGGGTGGGTGAGGAGAGGAAATGAATGCCAGTCCTCCTTTGTGTCGGAGGCAGGCTGAGCCTAAGACACTGCTCTGGGAGCAGGTCCCCGCCGGCGCCCTGGGGTCGACGGGGACATAGGTTTCTTTTCTGAAAAGTGTCGCAACTTAGTTTTGAGCAGAAATGGAAGGATCCGCGTTAATTCATTCAGCAGACATTCACTGAGCACCTACTGTGTGCTAGGCTGAAGGCCCACCTGTCATCTGGCACAGAATGTCTGAAATGGGAGGGGTCTGAGGGACCATCTGCTCTAGCCCTTCAGCCCTTCACTCAGCAGCTCCGGGCAGCCCCTCCCCACTCCCCCTCCACATGCTCCCACTGCCCTCTGACCCCCTGAGCACCTCCCGCTGTTAGTCCCCACCCCAGGAGCCCGGGGGCCATCCCCTAAGAACAGTGACAATTTGCTCCAGGAGCTGGCATTCGCGGAGTCCTTACCATGAGCCAGGTGCCTCCTGTGTGCTGTCAATTTGCTACTGGAATCTTCTTTCCAGGACACCCAAGAGGTACCTGAGGTTCAGAGAGGCAAGAGACTTGCCTGGGGACAACCAGTGAGGCTATGGCATAGCTGGGATTGACCCTCAGTCAGTCTGACCCCAGATCCTGACCCCCCTCCCCCGATGCCCCAGCCAGGCCTTGCTGCACCAACTGTGCTGCACCTGGTGAGAACTGTCCCCTGGTCGTAGGCCAAGGGCAGAGCCTGCTGGTCATGCGATTACTCTGTCCTCCCCCGGCCTCCAGTCCTCCCTCCTCACAGGAACCCCTGTCTTACCCCTCACCCTGCCCCATGCTCGCCTGAACTCAGCCCTGCTCTGATGCGCTGCACCCTTAGGCCTGCCGTTTTCTCCACCCGCAAGGCCACCCCTACTCACCTGCCCTGCAAACACCTACAGGTCTCCCCTCGAGCCTCAGCTCCAGCGATGCCCCGGGAGCCCTTCTGCCACTGCCTGTGCCCGTAGACTGGGTATGTGTCCGCTGTTCGCTCAGGATGATTGTGGCGCCGTAATGCTCTGTGGCTTTTCCCTGGTTACCAAGGGACCCCTGCCGGGCACTGCCCAGTCTGAGTCTCTGTGTCCCGCACAGGCCCGTGCCGAGCAGGGACCCAGTAAATATTTAGCCAATGAACGCGAGAACTGATTTCTGGGCTGGGAAGCGAAGGGTATGGATGGCCAAGGAGAACGGAACCCTAACCTCGTAGAAGGGTTCGTGTTCCTCGTCTCTCATTCTTCAGATGAGAAATGGGATGTTCAGAAAGGGGCAAGCTTAGTCATGACCTCATGCCCAGTGTCGAGAGAGGACCGGGGGTTGTCCCGAGCACCTAGCCTGACCCCGGAACGCTGGCCCCGAGCCACGTGTACATCCATTGGCTCAGGAAACCCTCTCGTCTCCACTCTACAACTGTGGCAACCTGTTACGTTTAGGAATGAATGGAAACCTCACGGATTTCTGTTGTCGAACTCAAGCGCAGGTTATTCCGAACTGTGCTGTGTTCTCTGCGGTTGTTTTGAAAGTGTCCGGGAGGCTGTGGTGGAGACACCTGACGCTGGACAAGCTGTTGTATTTCTGAGTCACAGTGTGTGTCTGAGCCGGAGGAGGGACCGCCCCCTGCAGCTGGCTGTCATGATGAAAGGCACCTTGTAGAGCCAAACCTGACTCGAACAGCACCGCAGTTTGGAGTACTTGCTCCGGGTGGGAGCGGAACGGCCCTGATCCCTGCCTGGCGGGAGGCACAGTGAGCGGGGAGAAGCCAGGCGCGCAGGTGACGGTGCTGGAGTCAAGGCCCTGCGGGAAGCAGCCAGAGCTGTGGTCCTCCTGGCAGGATCGGTGTTTGTCCACAGGAAGCTGCTTGTCATTCCAGGTAGCGGATGAGCCACGCCGGCGGGCTGCGGTCGCGTCTGTGGGCCTTCAGGATCTCAGCTGGGAAGATGAGGGGGCCAGTGCCCAGATGTGCGATGCAGACATTTGGACCAGAGGAGGCTGTCACCTGACCCTCCTGGGGGCCTGGGCCTTCTCATGGGCCCTGGACATCAGTCCAGGCGTGCTGTGCAGTGGCTCCCTTCCAACAGGGGCAGCAGGACACTGATGCTCAGTCATGATGTGGCCATGGCCTGGCCACCGGAGCGTGTGAGGGTGGGGCCTCCATCACACTGGTTGTCTTTGGGTCCTGCGTGGGGTGGGCATTTCTGGGCTGTCACCTGCTGTTAGGTAGCCTGGGGCATCTATGTTTGTAAGGCTGTGGGGCGAAAGGCGTGTTATATGTCCACTATTTCCTTTTGTCCTCAAGATAATCCTATCCGGTCGTATAGGGCACTCTTCTCCTTTTGCTGATAAGGAAACAGTTACAGGTGAAGTAACGCGTCCCTGGGTCCATGGCTGGTAACGCCAGAATCTGTCCGAGCCCAGGCTCTTAGCAGAGGTGAGGCCCCCCACACCTGTCCTCTGGCGCTGGCAGCCCGGCCATACAGGTGTGCACAGCTGCTTGGCATAGGCTGGATTGGGGAAGGGCCCAGGATGAGGTATGAGGGTGTGTGTTGTAAATGTTTCCCTCCACGTCCCGCGTGGTTCAGGGTTCAGGATCTGGAAAAGGAGCCGCACGCAAATGAAAGAGAAGAGACGAGATAATTTGGAAATATTGGGGGGCCAGGCGGGTAAGTCCAACTCAAGGGGAAGGACTTCCACTGGTGCTCAGGCCGTACCAACCTTTTATTGGTTTGGGATCCACCCATAGTATAGCCCTTAGGCACACAAGTTCCGGTAACACACAGACTATCTTATCAATAAGGATTTACATGAGTAAAGGTGGGGAAGTTGCTTCAGCTACCATTGTCTGGATTGACAGAGGTGGTGCACAGCTCTGACCTTTGCGAGGGCTTCAAAGGTCACCAGCCTTCCCAGTTCTCTGTCTACACTTCTCTGCCAGTGAAGACAATAGGCGGTTTCCCACAGGTGTGCCTATTGGGGGCCCAGAGAAGGGAGGCTGGGGGAGGGGGATGTGCAGTGTGTGGCCTTTGAGAGGGACCCAGGCAGGACAGACGGGCTGGACGGAGGAGAACAGGCTGATGCGGCTTGCAGCGTGGTTTGGGGCCCCGAATGCCCGACTGAGAATTCGAATTTTCTTGGTCGGACCTTCAGGAGCTTGTCGGGTGTTTGATTTGTGGGGTGGCCGGTACCAGAGGGGCGGTGAGCACAGAGGATGCTGCCCGCCTGCGTGTGCCCGCCGCTCTGCGTGCGGCAGCCCCCCTGTGCCCAGCTGCTCTTCTTACCCATTTTGCGGATGAGGAACCCAAGCTTCAGGAGGAAAGTGACACCCAAGGCCAGGGAGCCGGGAGGTGGCAGAGCTGGGGGCCATGAGGCTCCCACTGAGGCTGGTCAGATGCAAATAGCCATTTTTCAGAGAGTTCATGGAATGAGCCAGAAGGAATGAAGGGGGAACTGCCTCCCCATGAGCCTCTCCTGGGTGCTGAGCACCTGCCACCACCCTGTGAATGGGGACGGCCTGGCCCTTGTTTTGCAGGGGCAGCGGCGCTGGGTGTAAGAGACGGGGTGGGGGACTTGAATGGGACCTGTGGCTGGAAGGGAAGTCTGTGGGGCCCAAACATGTCACCCGTCAAGGCCTCTGTGTCCTCATCTGTAAAGTGGACACAGCGAAGCCTAGAGGGTCATGGGGTTGTAGAAGTGACAGGCACAGCCTCGTGGCAGCGCGAGGAGTAAATGAGACCCGGCAGGTACAGGTCGCCCCTAACGCTGCTGTGGTCATAAAGGCTACAAGACACGTGCGCGCGCCTGGAACTGCTCAGCTGCTCTGCAGTCACTGGGGACAGTTCGGGCCCCAGGCCCTCCGACCCTGAGGAGGCAGAGCTGGTTCTGGGCCAGTGGCGGAGAGGAAGTGGGACCGTTTGGATGCGTAGCTGTGCCTCTTTCGGTTCCTGGGCCTATTTTTAAGGCCTGTGGGTTCCGGCCTCCTCTGCCAGTGTGGTCTCTCCCGGAGCAGGAGCTCTGCGGTCTCTCTGGGAAACGTGAGGACGTTGGACCTCACACCTTAAAGAAACCGAGGGTCACAGCTGCAGGGACACCCTGCAAGGTGAGAGGGTGATCAGCTGTGTTGGCACCGCCCTGCATCCCCCTCCCCCAGGCTGGCCTCCAGGCTTGCTCTGTGGCCTGGGACAAGTTACGTCCCCCTGGCTTGCAGCCTTTGCTGTCCTCACGTAAACTCGCTTCTTGCGCTGGACGGGCTCGTGAGTACCAGACAAGCTGTGAGCCACTTGTTAAAAACAGCCTCAACCCCTCCCAGTTTCGCCCTCGCTAGTTTGGCTCAGCAGATAGAGGGGTTGGCCTGCGGACTGAGGGGTCCCGGGTTCGATTCCGGGTTGAGGGTTTGGTCCCCAGTGGGGGATGTGCAAGAGGCAGCCGGTTAATGGTTCTCTCTCATCATTGATGTTTCTATCCCTCTCTCTCTCTCTCCCTCTCTAAAATCAATAAAAATATATTTCAGAAAAAGAAAAACCCCTCAATTTTTTCCAATTAAAAAAAATGTCACATGCACATAATAGAAATTGGAAAATATAAGAAATGGAAAAAAATTACTCATAGTTCCAATCACCCAGAGGCACACTAGTTATGAACTTTGCAAAGTCTTGCTTTCCAGTTTTTATAAAGCTTTTTAAAGAATACTTGATATTCTATACATAGAGTTCCTTAACCATGCTTTCTTACTTAGAATTCCTAAAACATTTTTCATGTTGTTCTAACTCTCCACATTAGTTAAATGACTTCAAGATAGTTGAGTGGATGTGCCATAATTTCCGGAATTGGTCTGCTCTGTGGGAAACTTAGCTTAGTTTTTCACTGTAATAAATGGTTTGCAACAAACCTCTTTATTTGTACAAAGGTTTGTGCATTGGGAAGATTTCTTTAGCAGCCTGGGCTGTAGGTTTCACACCTGCCGAGCCCCCCAGCTCTGTCCCCTGGTCCGTCCTCCCGATGCCCAGTTTATCTGTGGTGCCTGGTGCCACCCCAGGTGGTCTGGAGACTGTGCCACCTGTCAGGAAGGTGGGGCCAGGGATTCCAGATTCCTCCTGTCCCCCACCCCCAGCAGCTCATTAGCTGTTGCTCAGCCCCTGGGATCCTTGCTCCTGTAGCAAAACCTGAAGAGCCAGACCATGCGAGCTGCGTGCTGCCCCAGGGGCAGAGTGAAGCCATCTGCAGCCAGGGGCTCTGCACCAGGCGCCACCCCTGAGCCCAGCTAGGCCGCTTCTCTCCCGGGCAGGCTGGAGCCGGAGTGCCACCTCCTCCTGTTATTGTGCGCCTGGCATTGTGTCCTTCCCATGGCCACCCTGTGACAAGGGTACATCCCTGCTGGCCGAGGAAGACGATGAGACTCATGAGAGATTGAGGCTTTAGTTCAGGGCCCAGAGCAGGTCTGGGACCCAGGTGTCCCGCACATGGCTGCTGCCTGTCCGTTCTCACTCACCTGTCCATCTCTCCCAGGAGGGCCCTCTGTCTGTGTGGCTGTTCACAGGGAAGGAGGTTGTAGAAGTGAGAGAAGAGGGGACTTGTCAGAACCGGCTGCGCAGGGCTGGGCGTTTCTGAGGCCACCGCACAGCTGAGGGCAGGAACTGAGCAAGGGAACCGAGGTCCCAGTTCCTCATCTGGGGGAAATGAGAGGACGGCCTTTGGGGGTGTGTCGGGGGGGTGGGTGTGTGTGTAGAAGGGGAGGTTGTCTGGTTTCCACAGAGAGGATGCTAGGTGACTTCGGAGATAGGGCCACTGAGGGGCCCGTTGTCCCTCGGTGTCTGACCAGCTGCGCTGCAGTCCTCGTTCCCTGCAGCGTGTTGTCAGCTTTGCCTCTTGGCACATCGAGTGCTTAGTAAACTGCCTGAGCCCGGAGAGCCTGCGGGAGCTGGGTGCCAGGCACAGCCGTGAGCAAGACAGGCCCTGCTGCGGCCTCCGAGCTGGGCGGGTGGGTCCGGCTGGGCCCAAGCCTGGCTCAGTGAGGAGGCGTGCAGAACGCACACACCCGAGTCCCTCTGACGGGGTTTAGTGTCTCCCATACAGTGAGCTGGTTGCAGCATGTCTGGCAGCGCTGGCCGAGGCTTCCAGGCTTCTGCAACCTGCCTCATGCCACGTCGCCATTGCGGTGAAGGCGGGAGGAGGTGGGATGTGGACTGGGTGGTGACCCCAGGCAGTTGGGGAGCGGAGGGGAGGGGGTCACAGCTCCTGTCGGGGATGGGGCGCCTGTGTGGGTGGCCAAGGAAGCCTGAGAGATAGCTCAGGATAGCAGTTTGGAGGCCCTTGTACGTGTCAGCAAAGCAGTGCGTCAGGAGTTTGAATAGGCCCACGGCGATGAGGGGCTCCCAGGAGAGGGACTGGAGCGGGGAACACTGGCTGCTGACTGCTCAGGCAGGACGGAGGCTGGCAGGGAGCCAGGTGTCACATGCCGCCGGGCTGCAGGGTGCAGGCATTGCTGTTTGCAGAGTCTGCAGGATTGCTGTCGGAACTGCAGGCCGAGGGCTGCTGTGGCCGAAGCCCCACCCCATGAAAGCCATCTTGAGGTCAGGGTCCGGCTTCTTCCTCACTGGGCGCCAGGGCCTCACACAGGGCCTGACACACAGCGGGTGCCGGTTGAACCCGACCTGGATTCCAGGCCCAGCTCCCATTCTCATCTTGCTGAGTCACCTGGCTCATTAGGGAGATCCCAGACGTGATATGAGGATTGAAAGAGCACGTTGAGAATTTTGCAACAGTGTGCACAGGTAAGAAAGGAGCGTGAATGAGGTTACTGCTGGTGAGGGCTCTAGGGTGAGATTCGAAGCTGCCCCATCATTCTCTGAGCGAGCTGGAAACGAGTTTCGTCAGTCACATGTTTGCTCTGTGCGGGGCCTGAGGTCACCCTGCATGGCCAGGCGCTGAGCGGGGGTTAGGAGCCAGTGACGAGGCCCTGTGCAGCGCAGGTGTGGAGCAGGGTTTGGTTGAGGTGTGGGCTGTCTGGCTCTGCCATTACTAGCAGGGTGACATCAGACAGTGACTCAAGCCTGGAGCTCAGTTTCCTCAGTTAAACGGAGGTAGTAATTTTATCCCGTGGGATTTGGTGAAGATCAAAGCAGGTAAAGCAGCGCAGGTGGGCGCCCAGCAATGGGAGGGTCAGGTGCGTGGGCACAGGAGGCACAGGGCTCGGGGAAGGGGCGGCCGGTGGGGAAAGGACCCTCCCCTTCTCGTCCTGGGAGGTGACAGCTGAGCTACTCTCACAGGCAGGTTGCCTGGGCCTCCGTCAGGGAAGAAGGCGGGGGGCTGGAGCAGGGGGCCACACCTCAGTTCAGGGGGCTGTCTGGAGAGGTCCTTTCCTGTCCTCCCCTCCCCGGGGGTCCCCCTCCGCAGGGCCTGGGGTGCTGTGCCTGGCAGAGGAGCCAGGCTTTGAACTGAAGAAGGCAGGGCGCGGGCAGGGGTGTGAGCCGGTCCTGGTTCTGCCACTTGGCATCATTGAAACCCCTCGCCTCCCTTAGGCTGGCGCAGAGGCCCAGCCAGCCCGTGCGGCTGCTGTGGGGCCCATCGGCCCAGCTTCCCAGCCCAGGCTGCGTCAGGACAGTCCTGGCCCCGGGCAGCTCCTTGGTCTTTGTGCCCGAGGGAGGGGCTTCAGCAGCAAAGGGCACTGAGAGGCACGGGGTCTGAAAGAGCTATTGAGGGACACAGAGGCCTATTCACTGGGCCCTGGCTGCCCGGAGGGGAAGCGGCCAAGCGCTGCCTTGGACGCTCCCCAAAGAGGACACTTGACCCCCATTTTGGGCAGAGGCACCTGGCCAGGCCCTTGTTCCGACAGCACCGGGCATCCGCTTTTGGTGGGTCAGGGGTCCTCCATCCATTCTCCACACTCCAGAGAGACTTCCCTCAACCCCTCCCCACCACACCCGTGAGGGGTCCCGGGTCCTCTGAGATGCCCACACAGCCCCAAGCCAGGGAGAAGGTCTGAGGTTGGGGGGGCTCCAGCCCTGGCTCTCGCTCAGCATTCTGGGCCCTTTTCCTGCCTCACCTCACCGGGCGGTCCCCCACCGCCGCGGGGCCTGCAGTGCTGTGCCCGGCTTTGCCCACTGAACCCATAGTTATGAGCCTTCAGCTGACACCCCCTCCTCAGGCGCCTCCCTGACACCCGACATTTGTCATGGGCTCAGGGCACACACCTGTGCTCCTGCCATTGCCCAGGCGGCCGCCCTGTACGTCTGCTACGTGCTGATGTGCTCCAGGGGTCAGGGACGTGCTTGATGCCATTCACCCTCACCGGCCCGCCCCAGCCCCGGGCACTGCCTCTACAGTGGCAGTCGGAGCTAGATGTGGGCCCGGATGGAATGAGGTGTGGGCCAGTGGCTCCCGGTTCCAGCTCCAGCCAGCTGTGTGCCCGGGGCGGCTGTAAACAAGCCGGCTTCTGTTTCTCGGAATGGTGATGTTATCGGTGGGGTGCCCTCTGTGTCCCTGTGTGTTGTTGGAGGAAGTGGAGTTCTTGAGATGTCGCAAGGAGAGGAATTTGCTGAGACTCACATGGAGGAGGAGGAATTTTTATTTTCATGGACTTGAACCCCTGGGTTTCCAGTGTCACATTTCCCTCCATCCCCATCTCATCTCCAGCAGGGCAAGAGGACAGGTGCTGCCCAGAGGATCTGCTCCATGTTAGCCCAGGCCAGCCAGCCTCTGGCTGCTTGGCTTGCCTTCCCAGTTGCAGTCCATGGCGTGTAGGGTCTGCACGGCCATGGTCACGTGGCTGCAGACGTGCCATGGTAATTACATAACTTCACATGTGGGAGTGAGACTGTGGGAAGGCCTCCAAGTGGAACAGCTGGGTCAAAGGTGTAAGCATTTGTGGGTGTCACACAAAGTCCCTCTGTGGGGATTTTGTTGTTGTTAATTCTCACCTGAGTTTATTTTTTTCCATTAATTTTTTTAGAGATTGAGGGGGAGGGGGAGCCATATGGGCCACGACCCGGGGCCAAGTATTGAACCTGCAACTCAGGTACATGCTCTTTTTTTCCCCATTTATCTTTATTGTTGAAAGTATTACAGATGTCTCCTTTGTTTTTTTCCCCATTGACTCCCCTCCACCCCACATCCATCCTTCCCAGGCCTTCACCACATTATTGTCTGTGTCCATGGGCTGTACATATCCTATATAATAAAAGCCTAATATGCTAAGTGTCTGTTCATCCTTTCAATCAATCAAAGCGTAATATGCTAATGATATGCTAAGGCCACTCAACCACTCGCTATGACATGCACTGACCACCAGGGGGCAGACAGTCGACCGGTAGCTTGCTTCTGGGGTCCGGCCCATTGGGACTGAGCAAGATAGGCCGGACACGCCCTCTAGCCCTCCCACGGTTCCTCCCTGGCTGGCCAACCTCCCGAGTCCCTCCCCGGCCCCAGTGGTGCACTGGTGGGGTCCCTCAGCCTGGCCTGCACCCTCTCGCAATCCAGGACCCCTCGGGGGATGTCGGAGAGCCGGTTTTGCCCTCATCCTGCAGGCCAGATTGAGGGACCCCACTGGTGCATGAATTTGTGCACCCGGCCTCTAGTACACATGTAAGTTCCCCTGTTAATTTCTTCCCACTCACCCCCACCCTGTTTTCCCTCTGACACTCGTCAGTCTGTTCCATGCTTCTATGTCTCTGGATCAGTTTTGTTCATTAGAGTCCACATATGAGTGAGAATATGTGATATTTATCTGTCTCTGACTGGCTTATTTCGCTGAGTGTAATACTCTCCAATTCCCTTAATGCTGTTGCAAATGGTAAGAGTTCCTTCTTTTTTACTGCTTTGTAGTATTCCATGGTATAAATGGGCCACAGCTGCTTTATTCACTCATCTGCTGATGGGCACTTGGACTGTTTCCAAATCTTAGCTATTGTTAATTGTGCTGCTATGAACATAGGGGTGCATACATTTTTTCTGATAGTGTTTCGGGTTTCTAAGGATATATTCCTAGAAGTGGGATCACTGGGTCAAATGGGAGTTCCACTGTTAGTTTTTTTAAGGAACTCCATACTGTTTTCCACAGTGGCTGCACCAGTCTGCATTCCCACCAGCAGTGCACTAGGGTTCCCTTTTCTCCACATCTTTTCCAACACTTTTCATTTGTTGCTGGTAGCCATTCTGACAGGTGTGAGGTGATAGATACCTCCTTGTTGTTTTAATTTGCATCTCTCAGATGATTCGTGACTTTGAGCATTTTTTCATATGTCTCTTGGCCATCTGTATGTCCACTTTGGAGAAATGTCTACTTAGGTCCTTTGCCCATTTTTTTATTTGGGTTGTTTGTCTTCCTTTTGTTAAGTTGTATGAGTTCCTTATATATTTTGGAAATTAACCTCTTATCAGATGTATCGTTGCCACATATGTTCTCCCAGACAGTGGGCCATTTTGTTGGTTTCTTTTGCTGGCAGAAGCCTTTTATTTTGTTGTAGTCCCATTTGCTTATTTTCTCCTTAGTTTCCTTTGCCCTAGGAGATGTATTAGCGAGTATATTGCCATGAGAGATGTTTGAGATTTTGCTGACTACGGTATCTTCTAAAATTTTTATGGTTTCATGACTTACATTTAAGTCTTTTATCCATTTTTAGTTTATTCTTGTGTATGGTATAAGTTGGTGGTCTAGTTTCATTTTTTTTGCATGCACCTGTCCAATTTTCCCGACACCATTTATTGAAGAGACTGGACCTCAGTTGGTAATTCTGGGTATGTGTTCCCCACTTTAGTTTTATTTCCAATCTGGCCCTGGGGGTAAGGTGCAAGAAAGATCTGCCTATTTGGCCACCATTTTCTCCTCCTTCCCCCCAAAATCAGGTACATGCCCTTCACCAGGAATCAAACCCATGACTCTTCGGCGCTCTAACCACTGAACAACACAGGCTAGCGCTCCATAGGGATTTTTATCAGCCCACCTTCCACTGTCAGGTGTGAAATCATGTCCATCACACCCTCTTGAACCTGGAGTGTCATCAGGTGTTTGGGGAGGTGAAATGTCGCTTACATTTCTCTAATGACAGGGAGCTGAGTGTGTTTCCTGTTCTAAAAGCCATTTGTATCCCTCTTGGCTTTCACTCTGTTCCATGTTCTTAGGCATCGAATGAAACGTATTACTTGTTACGGCAGGCAGCCCTCACGAAGGGTTCATTACTTTCCTGTTTATGGTGTGTGGGTTTTTATCTCTGTAGAAATTTCTTATGTGGTTTGTCATTTTTTTCTTTAATAGCTTTTGTGCTTTACTTAGAAAGGCTTTTCTCTCTGAGAAAATAGAAAAATTAATTCATGGTTTATTTGGTATTTTTAAATGATTTTAGTTATAACATTTAAAACTTGTGATCTTCTTGGGGTTTGTTTAGGCCTGAGCAGGGACTCAACCTTTTCTTTTTCCTCAGTTAGCCGTTGTACCAGGACCAGTTGTGGAGTGAGAAATAACACACAGTTATCTTCATCTTAGTGAGTTGAAGTGGCGCTTTATATCAATTAAATTACCATGTGTTTTAGTTCTATTTCTGTCCTTTCTTTTCGGTTCCATTGATCTGTCTAATGATGTGCCAGTACCACCTCGCTGTCATTAATCACCTAGCTCATTTCATTTATTCATGCAATTAGCCAATACTTACTGTTTCCTGTAGGTCAAACAGTAGTCTAGGGACTAAGAAACCATCAGTGAACAAAATCAGAGAGGAAAGGTATTCAGACCTTCGTGGAGCTCACGTTCTCTCTGTTAAAATAGCTCAGCCCTAACTGGTTTGGCTCAGTGGATAGAGCGTTGGCCTGTGGACTGAGGGGTCCCAGGTTCGATTCCGGTCAAGGGCATGTACCTTGGTTGTGGGCACATCCTCAGTAGGAGGTGTGCAGGAGGCAGCTGATCGATGTTTCTAACTCTCTATCCCTCTCTCTTCCTCTGTAAAAAATCAATAAAAATATATTTTAAAAAAATAGCTCAGTTCTGGAAGGGCAGGTGTTGGCAGACTGTGGCCCAGGCCGACTCCCACCTGCCGCCTGTGTTTGTAAATAAACCTTCCTTGGAGCCCAGCCATGCCCCGTTCTCCGTGTGATACTATGGCTGGTTCTGTAGCAGAGACAGGACCAGATGGTCTGCAGAGCCTCAAGTAGTTTCTGTTTGGAACTTTAACAGAAGAAGTTTGCTGGCTCCTGTGCCAGGGAAGGATGGGAAGCCAACAATAAGTAGTCAATTTCTACTGTGGCCTGTAGTGACTAGTGCTGCGGAGGAAAGGAAAGCCGGAGGTGGGAGGGGGTGGGGTGGGCTTTGCCATTTTTAGTGGGTGGTGGAGAAGTGGATGCTTGAGTGAAGAGCGGAGGGAGGTAAGGACGTAAGCCTCCCGCAGGAGTGTGAGCAGGGAAGTGACGAGGACTGACCTACTGGTGAGCATGGGGTCCAGAAGGAAGCTGGGCAGTGCAGGCAGGCCCTGGCAGCAGCTGGCCGGGCGCGAGAGTCATTCACGAAAGGTGGTTGGCTCCCAGGCTTGTTTGGAGATGGAACTGATGAAACGGTACAGAGATGAATCAGAGAGTTCTGGGGGGTGGCGGGGAGGGAGTGGTGGCAGAAACGGACACATCCCTAAATTAACAGAGGTCCGAGAAAACCAGGCTGGAATCAGCTTCTGACGAGGCCGTAGCTGGAGGGTGATGTGGGGCCAAGGGAGGCTTTTAGGTTTTGGTTTTTGGTTTAAGTGGTGAGTCTTGGGTATTGCATTTGTTAGGATTCCTTTGGTGACGAGTGAAGAAACCAAAAAGAGAAAGTTACTGGCTAACGGGCGGTTGAAACGTCCAGAAGAAAAGCAGTGCCCGATACTGAGGAGCCGGCGTCCTCGCTCTCCAGCTCGTTCTGGACGCCTCCGGCCCTTTCTTGCTGCAGGTGGACGCCCCCCCCCCCGCATGACAGAGGCTTCGGGCCGCCCTAGCTTCATGGTTGCGCCACTGACGGGGAAAGTGTGGTTTGGGTGGGCGGTGACATGGGATTTAGCTTTCCAGTGCATTTTAATACGTGATAGGGGTCATGTCCCTACGTCACTCTTCCTACTTTTTCCTGGCTGTTTGACATTCTCTTGCATTTTCTTTTGGGTCATGTTAAATTGATAGATCAAATCAGAATTGCTCTATGATTTGAATGTTCTTGGCTAAGAACTTGGTAAACCTTTTCATTTGTTCCAATCTTTTTTTAAAAAACAAACACACACAATATAACCACTCCTCTCAATATAGCTTCTAACTAGGAGTGTTGGTTTGTGTGTTGTTGTTTTTTAGTTTTTTTATTTATTGATTTGAGAGAGAGAGACTTGTTGTTCAATTTATTCATGCATCCATTAGTTGATTCTTTTTTTTAAAAAAATAAGTTTTTATTTATTTCAGAGAGGGGAAAGGGAGAGGGAGAGAACTCTAGAAACATCAGTGATGAGAGAGAACATTGATTGGCTGCTTCCTGCACGCCCTCTACTGGATATCAAGTCTGCAATCCTGGCATGTGCCTTGACCAGGAATTGAACTATGACCTCCTGGTTCATGGGTCAACATTCAACCACTGAGCCACGCCGGTAGACAGTTGGTTGATTCTTGTATGTGCCCTGACCCCTGGGCTCAAACCTGCCACTTGGTGTATCAGGATGATGCTCTACCCAGCTGAGCTACCCGGCCAGGGCTAGGAGTGTTGGTTTTTATCAAAGGTGTTGGTTTCTGGATGTAGTGATTTTGTCCCCAAATACCTTATGATTTCTATTTTGAAGTTTGAATAATTTTTTAATATGTTTTTCTTTTTTCTTTTTTTTTTGCATTTTCAGGTCAGGTATAACATCATCTATAACTAATGTTAATTTTACCTTATATTCAGTGTCTATTCTCAGTATCTTCCCTGTATAATTGCAGTGTCTTAGTTCCTTTATTTTATTTGTTTACTTTTTATTTTTCAATTATAGTGCACATTCAGTATTAATTAAATGTCTAGTGTCTTTACAACAATGTTTAGATTTGTATTTTATGGAGGATTATTTTTTAGATCAAGAATGGGAGTTGAATTTTATTGTTCTCCTACATCAGTGGAGATGATTGTGTGTTATTTCTTGTTATTTCTCGCTTGAACTACCTACATGTAGTGAATTATGAATAGATTTCCTCACATTGGACCTTTCTGGTATTCCTGAATTAAATCCTGCTTATTCATGGCATGTCCTTCCAGTGGACTGATGGGTTCCCTTTAATGTTGTATTTAAGGTTTTTATGTTCATATCCAGGAGTGAGAGTAGCCTGTAATTGTGTGGGGGGTGGGGGGAGGAAGGGCACGTGCACACTGTTTTTGGAATGTGTGTTATGCCTCCGGTTGAAAAGAATTTGCAAGTTTCTTAGGCTCTAGAGACGTGTGAGTAACTCTCTCTTCAAGATCTGGTAGAACTGCCCTCTCAAACATCTCAGCTTCTACTTGGGTGTCCTTTCTTGGGAGTAGCTCTTGGTCAGTGTTCGCTGCTGTTACACATGACCATCATGTTTAATGGCTGTACACTTTGAAAATTAGTGTTACGTGGTTTAGTGGTCTAGAAAAGAATAGGGGTGCGTTTCGAGGCATGCCTTCTGAAATCCAATTCAGGATTACTCCAGACGTCTGGTTAATTAATGGAAAGTGGTTTCAAGTTATTTATAATAACAGTAGCAGTCTTCATTCAGTGAGTTTTACAAAGTGCCAGGTGCTGTACCTGCACCTTGTAGAATCTCCTTTGGTCTCCATAATAACTGCAGGAGGGAGCTGCTCTTTTCCCAATTTTATTGATAAGGAAACAAAACCTGAGAGGTTAATTTACCCAAGTAGACAATGGTCAAGAGTGTGAACCAGCCTGGCTAGTGTGGCTCAGTGGTTGAGCAGCGACCTAGGAACTAGGAGGTCAGGGGTTGATTCCCGGTCAGGGCACATGCCCTGGTTGTGGCTCCTTCCCCAGTAGGGGGCGTGCAGGAGGCAGCTGATCAATGATTCTCTCTCACTGATGTTTCTCTCTATCTCTCTTCCTCTCCCTTCTTCTCTGAAATCAATAAAAAGAATATATCTTTATTTTTTAAATACATTTTTATTGATTTCAGAGAGGAAAAGAGAAGGAGAGACAGACAGAAACATCAATGATGAGAGAGCCTCATTTATCGGCGGCTTGCTGCAGGACCCCTACTGGGGATCAAGCCTGTAACCCAGGCATGTGCCCTTGACTGGAATCAAACCTGTGACCCTTCAGTCCACAAGCCAATGCTCTATCCACTGAGCCAAACCAGTCAGAGCTATATATTTAAAAAAAACCAAAAACATGAACCAAGTCTACCCTTAAACACTCTGCTGACAAAGGCTTCTCCTAACCCCATGTTGTGTTTGCATTAATGTGGAAAGCCTTATAAGATATAAAAGTTCCCCTCCTTCCCAGTGTACATTTAAAGACTCACCTCTGTGGAAAGTAGTTTATTTCTGTTAAATTGCCCCTCTGCTGGGAAGTGGAGCCCATACTACACGCTCATCCAGACGTCCTTCCTGGATACCATAGCACAACAGAGCTCAGGAGGCCACTGTCACCCCCTACCCGCTGGTGCAGGACTGTTCCTGGGACTCAGACATGTCGGGAAGGTTTGGGAGAAGTCTGAGTTGATTTCCTGGCTTCCCAGCAGGTGACCTGAAGGTCCCGTCTCCTCAGGTAGAAAGGGCCAGGATCCGCGCCCTGCCTGTGTCTGTGCGCGGGGCCTTGGAAAGAAGAGGGGCCGCGTTTGAGCCCCAGGTGCCAGCGAGTCCCAGGATTCCACGGTGTCACTCGCCTTGTCGTGACCCTGCAGGCCGCAGCTAGCTGAGCCGTCCCCAGCTCCCCGAGTTCTGTAGCGAGCAGGGCAGACTGAGCTGTCCTCATGCCCCGTTCCTTAGCCACTGCGGCAGACCATATTTTACTGCGCCTCGCTCACTGAGCTTCACGGGTCTCACATTTTTTACAAATTGAAGGCAAGACCCTCCACCAGCAAAAGATAATGACTTGTGAGAAAAATAAAAAAAGATGATGCCTCGCTTTACTCAGAACCTGCTTTCCTGCGCTGGTCTGCAACCGAACCGTTATCTCTGAGGAGTCCTGCTGAGCTGTTGACACTCGTCACCCGTTCAGTGTCGTCCAGGAGGCAGACTCTGTGGCAACCTAGTCCCAGAGCACTGAGCGGGCAGGAGAGGTGTCAGAGGGCCCTCTGCCCTCTCTCCATCCCTGAAGCCGCTCATCCAGAAAGGGCTCGCCCAGGCCTGAAGTTCGAGGACAGTGGTTACAAAAGCAGGTCCCCCAGTGGCGGCAGCCCCTCGGAGCTGGCAGGTGCCGGGTTTCCTGATGCACCCATCCTCATCACTCCTGGATTCTGTGTTTGCAAACTCGGCTACTTGCCAACATTTACTTCTAACCCTCATTTATACTTAGGGAGCTTTCGAGGTTAACTGGAGACGAGCAGAACGGTGAACACTTGAGTCACCTGAGAGGCGTGTCCCCGGCTGAGGGGGAACAGGGGGGACTCTGCCTCTTGCTTCAGCTCCCGCCGTAAAAGGGGTCCTTTGCCGTCCCTTAGTGCATCTGTGTGCTTCGTGTCGGTGATTGCTGTTTGAACCGGCCCCACGCGTAGTGCTGACGTGCTGGCCGGCCCGGCAGGCGGAGGCTGCAGGGGCTTATGGAGAAAACGCACGTCAGGTGAGCTGCGTCCAGGCCCGAGTTATGGCGCTATTGGCCTGGAGTTCATTGTGAGTGAGCCAGCCATGTATTACAGAAGGGCATCTGTAATCAGAGACACACATAAACCAAGGTTATGTGACCGGAGGCTTGAAGGACCCAGCCCTGCATTTCTCCTCGAGCTGTGGTTTGTTTGGTGTTTGCTAGTGCAGCCTTTGTGGCTACTTTATAGAACAGGACCACCAGGAATGAGAAGGGACTGTAATCAAGGCTGCTTCTCTGGGACCCAGGCCAGCAGGGAAGGCAGGCCTGCGGCGTGGAGCTGTCCGTGGTGCTGCCCAAGCGACTGTCTCGGCGTCCGGACTGACCGCATCTCCTCTAAGTGCATCCACTGGACTCGGGGGCCAGGAAAAGCCACTGTCCCGAGGCCAGATGTCAGGGAGACAGGGGCAGGGAGCATCTGGAGATTAGGGAGCTCTCTGCTGGCATGGCAGCTCCCAGGGCTGACACCCAGGGGACTTCTTGCTGGTCAGGCCTTGGAGAAGGATTCGGGGTCCAGGGTTTACCTGTGGGAGAGAGACGGCACTGATTTCACAGGCTCCCCAGGGTCCAGTCCCCCCTCGTGTGTTTATTCACAACAGTTCCTGCACCCGAGACATTGGGAAGTTTGGGACCCAGTGACCTCGTCTGAGCAAGCCCCCCCCCCTCCCCCGACAGAGACCTGGGAAGGACCAGGCAGAAGGTCCCCAGAACCCGCAGTGGAACCCACCTTGCGGTGCTGTCATTACAGCACAGGAATGTCGTGCATGAGGCTTTATTTTTGTCTGTTTTATTTCTGTTCTATAAGGCAGAGTCCTAGAAATAGGAGAGTGCTCATTTGATTTTCACAAAGAATATAATGATTTTTGTTCTCTCGTACATATGAGAGTCCCCAGCTCAGTGCACCCTTGCCAGCTTCCATAATTACAGTGTTTTACCCACTTTATATTAGAATCTAGTTTGATGGCTGCGTGAACCTGTGAAGCCACCACCACAACCAGAAACTGCCATTGCTTTTGTCACTATAGTTTTGTCTTTGCTGAACCATCACGTGACTGTGACCTTACAGGGTGCAGCCTTTGGTGTGACTCCCCTCGCGCAGCAGGACGAGTGCGAGACTTATCTGTTGTGTGGTTGGTCAGTGGTTTGCTTTTATTGCCCGTGATCGTCCCTCTAGTGGCTGTGTCATGTTTCATGTGTCCCTCCCTCCTGGTTCCCAGTTTGGGGCTGTTATGAATAAAGCTTTCAGGGACATGTGGGTACCCGTGTGTGGAAGGCACAGGCTTCATTTCTTTGGGGTAAGTACCTAGCAGGGGGCAAATAGTTGGTAAATATGGTTAGCTTGTAAGAATCTGCCCATTTTCCTAAGTGGTATTTTTTTAATACCACCAAATTTGGCTCGGCCGGCATGGTTCAATGGTTGCGCATCACCTGTGAACCAGGAGGTCACGATTCAATTCCTGGTCAGGGCACATGCCCAGGTTGTGGGCTCAATCTCCAGTGTGGGGCATGCAGGAGGCAGCTGATCATGATTCTCTCATCATTGATGTTTCTGTCTCTCCCTCTATCTTCTTTGAAATCAATAAAAATATATATATTTTTAAAAATTTATAGCCCTGGCTGGTTTGGCTCAGAGGATAGAGTGTCTTTTAAAAAATTAAAAATAAATACATACTACCAAATATGCCCTCTTAAAATGACAACTTGTTCTTTTAATATGAAATTTTGACGACTTGCGAGATCAATATTTTCCCACATTTTGGCTAAGCACTTATATTTCCCTTTTGGTCTGTTAACTGTTTGGGTATTTTACACATTTATCTATCGGAGTCTTACGCACTTTCTTTCATAACTGCTATGGTGTGAACTCTCTCTATTACGGTCCTTGCTCACCTGTTAGGATTTCCCTCCCGGTTTTCTTGTTCCTTTTGCTTTCTTGGGCATGAAGGGAGCTTTGAATGTTCAGGAGAGCAGCTCTTAATGTTTGTGCTGTTTCTTCTTGCATTTAAAAAAATATGTTTTTATTAATTTGAGAGAGAGAGGAAGGGAGAGAAAGAAAGAGAAAAACGCCAATTGGCTGCCTCCTACACTCGCCCGACTGGGGGTGGAACCTGCAACCTGGGCATGCACCCTGACTGGGAATCGAACTGGCAACCTTTTGGTGCATGGGACGAGGCTCAACTAACTGAGCCACACAGCTCTTCTTGCTTTTAAACTTTGAGTGTCTTGGGTGTGGAGATGGTCAGCATTGTCTGGTCCCCCTGTGGCTCTGGTGTGGCACCCATGGCCCCTCCTGGTGGTTGCTCTAGCAGTCCTTTCTCTTTTTATATCTATATATATAAAACCCTAATATGCAAATAGACCAAACGACAGAACAACTGTTTGCTAAGACATACACTGACCACCAGGGGGCGCGTGCAGAACATGGCAGGTGTTGGCAGCAGAGGGAGGAGCGGGGAACATGGCGGGCATAGACCACGGCGAGATGGTAGAGCAGGTGAGCGGGGGCGCCAGACCAAGGCAGGGCACTGGTTGCTGTCATCGGGGCGAGCCTCTGGTGGTTACTGAAAATTCTTTGCTCCCACGTGCCATGGTCCTGCCTGGTGCTTGCACCTGCTGCTGGCACCAGCCCTGCAAGCACCCACTACCAGAACCGCCACTCGCACCCACTATCAGCGCCCAGCACTGGCCCCAATCGCTTGCGCCATCAGCAGGTGCCAGCAGTGGCTGCCGGCCCCAATCGCCCCTCGGGCTTCTCCACTAGCCTCTGCTCCTGAGGGGTGATTGGGGCAGGCAGCCGCCTCTCACACCCACTGCCAGCACTGGAGTCGCCTCTCGCACCCACTGCCGGCACCAGAGATGCCGCTCGTACCCACAGCTGTCTCTGGAGCCGCC
The DNA here is from genome assembly GCF_000327345.1 of Myotis davidii. Lineage (NCBI taxonomy): Eukaryota > Metazoa > Chordata > Mammalia > Chiroptera > Vespertilionidae > Myotis > Myotis davidii. The sequence goes on from NW_006298521.1 coordinate 1,313,173, forward strand.
GCTCATGCCCAGTGCCGGTCCTGATCGCTCACCGCCGTCAGTGGGTGCGAGCGGTGGCTGCAGCCCCAATCGCCCCTGAGGGCTTCTCCACCTCCCCCTGCTCGCACCATCAGCAGGTATGAGCGGGGCTGTCACCGTCAGTGCGTGGGAGCAGCAGCAGCAGGAGCGGGTTGCCAGCAGAGAGGGGACTGGGGGCGGTAGCAGAAGGGGCCGGGTGGGGCTATGGAGGATAGGCCGAGACCTGCCCCTGTGCCCACCACAGCCTCGTGGCCCACAGTTCCTTTCAATGTGCACGAATTCGTGCACTGGGCCCCTAGTATGTATGTACGTGTGTGTGTGTGTGTGTGTGTGTATAGCTTTCAGAGAGGAAGATAGAGGGAGAGAAAGGGAGATAGAAACATCAGTGATAAGAATCATTGATTGGCTGCTTCCTGCAGGCTCCCTACTGAGGATCGAGTATGCGACCCAGGCATGTGCCCTGACGGGGAATCGAAACATGACCTCCTGGTCCATGGGTCGATGGTTGACCACTGACCCATGCCTGCCAGGCAGGAGTTCAGGTTTTATTCAGGAACTAGGGGTCTGGTACACAAATTCATGTATGGGTAGGGTCCCCAGGCCTGGCTGGTGATCAAGGCCGATCGGGGCCTACCGGCTGCATTGCCCCTTGGTGGTCAGAACACATCATAGCGAGCGATGGAACTCCTGGTGCCGGGTCGATCTCCTGAGGGGGTGCTTTGCATATTAGTCTTTTATATATATCGATAAGCACAGCACATTTGCTTAATTTTGTAGGGGGTCTGTAGTGGCATGAGTTGGGCATTGCCTGTTGTGAAAGTGTGGCAGGAATTTCAGATCCGTGGTGCAGACAGCCTGCCTGGTTCCCCCAGAGAGGCTGTCAGTCCTGCAGGCTCCGCCTACACCCC
>NW_006298521.1:1314200-1319940 GCF_000327345.1 Myotis davidii
TCTCTCCCTGGAGCCAGGCAGGCTGTGGGAGCAGAGGGAGGGGCCGGGAGCTGGTTGGAGCCTGGTTCTGGTTCGCTGGCAGCGCTGTGGCAGAAGTAAACCAAGGCCGGGGTTTCTGCATGTGACTCAGCCTCCAGAGCCTGATGGCTGACCCCAGGCCTAGGGGGCTTGCGCTGTGAGGCAGGGCACCTGGCAGTCCTGGGTGGGCCACTGAAGTGCCCGTGAGGGCGAGGGAGGGTCCCCGCCGCGGCTTGGTTCCCTGTCTCTACGTGTAGGGTTAGGTCAGGCCCTTCCTGCGCCGACTAGGAGCCCGAGGTCCCAATGGTACCGGTTCTTCTGGGGCAGAGGGAAAGGAACCAGCAAGGAGGGATGCCCTGAGGGTATACGCAGCAGCTCCGAGCGGGTCCTGCAGTCTCCCTGCATCCGCCTAGAAAGGAAGGGCGCTCGGCTTGCTGATCCTCTCTGTGCCAGGCTCGGGCCTTCATGCCCACGGCTCCGTCAGCCCCCACTCACCACAAGGGGCCGGGGCATCAGAGGGCCACGCTGCTGGCCTGCTGTCACAGCAGGTGGGAGGGCGTGGAAGCCCGGCTTTCCCACCCTACGAGAGCCGGGCTTTTCCCCTTGTGCAGAAGGCATTACGATAGCTGTATTACCTTAAAGAAATGCTACTTGTCAAAAGAGCAGAGCCCCCTTGAAGACCAAGCAAGAGTAAACCCCGCTGCTGAAAAGCCCCGCAGCTCAGGGGTGAGGGGCTGTGCCCGTCTTCGCTGCTGAGACTCGGCAACGGGGCAGCTGTTCCTTTAAGTCAAATTCTCTGGGGATTGCTGCAGCCTGGGGTGAGGGTGGGGGTGTGGGCTGAGGGTGGTGCTTGTCTGATGACGACTGGTCTCCCCTGCAGAGCCCTTCCTGCTCCAGCCCCAGCCCCGACAGCCTGTGACGTCCCTCCTTAGGTCTTTCCTTTCCCTAGAAGCTGCTGATTCATCCTCGGGCTGGAGTTCGTGCAGCTGTGGGGCTGGGAGCTGGACCTCTGGGTGGAGAGTCGGGCCGCCAGGGAGAGGCCCCTGAGCCTCTCTGGCTGAGGCTCTGGACAGCACAGAGCCTGGCAGGTTTCTGTCCAGAAATGCAGGTTGGGGCTGGGAGTGGGGGCGCAGGGGGACAGTCTAGGCCAAGGTCACAGGGCGAGGGCCAGGCTGACCATCCTTCTCACTGCTGTCTGGCCTCCCCTGCAGGGTGCTTGAAGGATGACCGCATCGCCTTCTGGACCTGGATGTTCTCCACCTACTTCATGGAGAAATGGGCGCCACGGCAGGACGACATGCTGTTCTACGTGCGCCGGAAGCTGGCGTTCTCGGGCACCGAGAGCGGTGTCGACGGGAGGAAGGTGCGTGACCTCCGGCCCGGCTGAGTGTCCCTGCAGAGTCTGCTCTTGGCGAGCGAGGCAGCCTCCCTTGCAGTCCCTTCCGTGCATGTCCAAGGGGGAAACGAGGTTCACTGAGCACCTACTATGTGCCGGGAGCCGTGGGGAGGCAGTCACACATGCTTGCTGGAGGTGGGATGTGCTGGGGGTGGTGCACATTATTATTAACCTTCACCGTGACCCTGAAAGGCAGCAGTGTTATCATTATTGTACCTTTGAGCAAACTGAGGTTCAGAGGCGAGGTGGTTCGGGCAGCCTCTCATAATTAGTGAATAAATGGTAGAGCAAAGCTTAGGCCCAGACCACAGGCCACCCAGTGTGGGCGCTCCACTTCCTGATCTCATGTCCTCGCAGCACCTCGACGGGGCAGATGCTCCTCTGCCCTTTACAGATGAGGTTAGCGAGCACTCAGGTGCCCGGACTCGCCCACGGCTTCTCATCCCCTGCATTTAAGTGTGTGGACGAGTTAATGCAACAAACTGCATGTTTCCTGCTCTTTTTTCAGAAGCTCTCGCTTTAAAATGTTTAAGCAGCCTGTGTGCCAGACATGGCAATGCATGGCTTTCTTTTAAACACAAACATGGGAGGGTTGTGGATGCAGCCGGGCCTGTGCAGCCTGCCTGGCTCCGGGTCCGGGGCCCTGAACCCTGCAGGCCAGGCCTGTTAGCGGGGCGGCGGGGCGGGGGGACAACTTCGAGTCCCTGAAGGCCTCGCCCTGCCGTGTGCCTGCTCTTGGGGCCTGACACACGCAGAATAGGTTTTCTGCAAATGAACAGGCCTGGCATCCCCGGCAAAGAGACACAGTGACTTCCTGCCGCGCTGGCCTCTGCATGCCGGTGGCCATACAGCTGGTCTGGCTGGCTTCGTGACATGTGGAGGGACAGAGCTACTCCCTGGGGTTGGCCCAGGTCCCTGGCATTCGGCTGCTGTGCAGGCAGCTGGCTGTGGGACTGTCGTGACTGGGACCGAGCACAGTCCCAGGGTTGGCATATTTAGTGACCAGAAGGAATGGGAGCAGAGCCCCTGGTGAGATGAGTCTTGAAGGGAAAGGTGTTCCCAGCAGCGCAGTGGTGGGCCTGACAGTGCGTAAAATCCCGTGCGTCTGGGCTTGGCTGTGTCTGTGCAGCTGCGCGGAAGGAGAGGGACGCAGGACACTGGGAGGCAGGGGCCGGACCACAGGGATGCGGAAGTCACGCCCGGGAATTAGAGCCCTGGGACACCACTGGAGCATAAACTGAGGAAGGGGATGTGGGCAGAGGGCCGTTCAGCAAGTGCTCGGCGGCAGGTGGACTGGAGAGGGTCAAAGCAGAGGCAGGGCTGCCTGGGAGGGTGCTGGTGGGGCTGCACCTGGGAGAGGAGCCGTGCAGAGGGTGTCAGCTGGTGCCCAGGACGTGGGCTTAGCCCAGCAGGGCCTCAGGTGACCGAACTGGGGCGATCACCCTCTGGCCCGTAGGCCTCTGCTGGAGCCAAGTGTAGGCAGGGTCTTTCCCCAAAGGCAGTCCCTGCGGCAGACTAAGGCCGGGTCCTGAGGCACTCTCAGCTGTTTCTGGAGTTTCAGCTCTGGTGAGGGAGGGTGCTCTTGTGTGTGTGTGTCATTTAATGTTATAATATGGCCTGTGGCTCTTGAATAATGTCCAGTTCCCAAACAGAGATTAAAGTTTCCAAAATTGCATGGCGCAGCGACGCCCAGTTCCCTCATGCGTCCATCACCACTAGAATTCTACTAGTTACTGAAGCTGGAAGGGACCTTGGGAGATAGACTAACCCAGTGGTGGCAAACTGTGGCCCTTGAGTGTGGCTCTTACACAAAATACCACGTGCAGGCGCGCACGTGCAGTGCGATTGAATCTTCGTGGCCACGCTCAAGGGGCCAAAGAGCCGCATGTGGCTCACGAGCCACAGTTTGCTGACCACTGGACTAACCTGTGAGAGGACAGAGATCAGGCCCAGGTGATGTGCCTTTGCAATCCAATCGCTTAGGTCCCCGTTTTACACATGAAAGAACTGAATTAGTTAGCGGCAAAGCTAAGATTAGCCTTTAGGTTTTCTGCTTTCTCGGTTTTGTGTATCTCATTAATTTTTATTATTATCTTTTTTAATTTAAATTCTTTATTGTTTAAAGTATTACTTAAGTCTCCTTTTTTCCCTATTGACCTCTCCCTGGCCGTCCCCACCCCCCAGGGAGGGTGTTCTTAACCTGCCTCCACCTGGATTCTCCCTGCAGGTGGTGGTGGGGGGTACAGAGGGGAGTGAGTGGGCAGACGGCTCTCACCTGGCGGGGGAGAGGCTCCTGGTCCAGGGCGGGGGAATGTGGAGGAGGGAGCAGAGCCCTGTGTAAACGCTCCTGAACGTCCGGGGCTGTTGAGGTTGGTGAGGGAGCCTGAGTCCATGGGAGCATGTGTCCAGCTGTTCATGTGCTAGAATGTTCCATGGACCACGCACAGTGAGCTGTGTACAGAAATGAATCAGACCTGGCCCTGGCCCTGGCCTTGGGGACCCCCAGTCTGCTGGGACAGGGCGTAGCCAGTAACAGAGCTGCGATGGTGGGAAGATGGGGAGCAGGTGGGGGCCCGCAAAGCGGAGGTGACCTCAGCTGAGTGTTGTAGGACAGAGAGGGGACAGCAGTGAGCTGAGGACCTGTGCGGAGGGACTGGCACGTGCGAAGCGGGACGGGTGGGCCCTGCTGCGTCTGGCTTGGTGTTTGGAGGGCAGGGGGTGGGCAGCGATTTGAGGAGGTCCCATGGGCCTAGGGGGGTGCAGGGCGGCCGGGGAGGGGATGTTGGGAAACCTGATGGCAGCTTCCCAGGTGGCTTCCTGCCCCCACCATTCAAAATGGAAAGACAAGCCCTTGGCAGGTGCAGTGCCCGCTCTCTGGGGCGCCTGCGCACTGCTTGTGCTCTGCGGCAAGCCCAGGCTGCTTCCGCCCCCTTCCATCCTTCCATCCTGCAGCCTGCAGAGCCCACAGTCGCCATAGCAACCTGCGGGCTGCCTGCGCTAGTGGGGGAGGGTGGATGGGTGGATGGGCTGCCTGCTTGTGGGCTGGGGAGCAGAGTGTGGGTGGAACAGGGTGCTGGGATCCCCGCCCTCGGGCAGGTCCTCTGAAAGGGTGACCGCCTGGGAGGTTCAGCTCGAGGCTGAGGGCGAGGCTGGGATCTGTGTGCTGACACCTGCCCCGGGAGTGGCCAGGGAGAAAGCACCGACTCCCTTCCTGCCTGTGCTCGCAGCTGGCGGAGGCTGAGCCCGAGGTGGAGGTGGAGGTGGAGGTGTACCGGCGGGACTCCAAGAAGCTGCCGGGCTTGGGGGACCCTGACATTGACTGGGAGGAGAGCGTCTGCCTGAACCTCATCCTCCAGAAGGTAAGGGCGGGGGCGGGGCTCCAGCGGCCCGGCGGGCAGTGGGTGGGCGCTGAGGAACAGCCCAGCCCTCCATGCACCCCTCCTGCTCTCTTCCAGCTGGACTACATGGTGACATGTGCCGTGTGCACGCGCTCGGAGGGGGGCGACATCCACATCCATAAGAAGAAATCCCAGGTGAGCCACCGACCGAGAGCCCCAGGCCTCCCAGCTGCCAGCTCCGCCTGGGAATGGCAGCCCCCTGCCTGCCCGGGGTTGGTTCTGAAGGGGTGTGTGTGTTTTAGACAACACGCTCCACCTGGGTGCAGGTGGGCCTCACTGCGTCCGTAAATCTCCTTTCTTTCAGCAAGTGTTCGCGTCCCCTAGTAAACACCCCATGGACAGCAAAGGGGAGGAGTCTAAGATCAGCTACCCCAACATCTTCTTCATGATCGACAGCTTCGAGGAGGTGAGTGTGTCTCCCGTCAGCGCTCCCTCCGGAAGCAGAAAGGCGGTGGAGGGTGGGAAGGGCTAGAAGCGGACGGGTCTGGACTCCTACCAACATGGCCCCCACTCTTCCAGGTATTGGGTGAGGAGCAAGGGTGCCCCCCAGCTTGGAGCCTCAGTTCTCCCACCTGTAAAATGGTGCTCATCTGTCCTGTTACCCTCAGGGTCGGAGGTCAAAGGGGCGCCTGAATGGGAGACCGCACTAAAGGCCTAGGGCAGTGCTGCCCTGCAGGAGGGTCGTTAGTATCGCCACAAAGCTCTAAACAAGTGCCTCCGCCCCACCTGCTCCAGCCCGGGACCCTGGGGGTCAGGGGCAGGGCTTTGGGAGTCATCCAGCCACGCGTCTGTTTTCAGGTTGGGCAAAGGGTGACTCGCCCAGGGAGGCAGGTGCTGGGGAGAACCAGGCTGTGTCCCACTCCTGACGGGCACAGCACCTGCCCAGCCAGTCTCCCCCCCCCCCCCCCGGGCCTCTGAGGAGGGGGGT
>NW_006298521.1:1320002-1325393 GCF_000327345.1 Myotis davidii
AGGGAGGGAGGAAAGGGGAGAGAGAAAGAGAAAAAAATCAATGTGAGAGAGACACATAGATTGGTTGCTTCCCGCAGGTGCCCTGACTGGGGTCAGGGATGTGCCCTTGACCAGGAATCAGACCCACGACCCTTGAGTGTGCAGGCCGACGTTCTATCCATTGAGCCACACCAGCCAGAGCTTGATGGTATCTTGAAGCATCTTAGGCTCAGGAGGCTAAGTGCCCGTGGAGGCTCACACAACTCGTTCATCCAAGGAGCTGAGATTTGAACCCGAGTCTGTGTGGCCTCAAAACTCGGGGTCACTCTGCCTGCATAGAAGCTGAGAAGTTCAGGGTGGGGCGGGGTGGGAGGGGCTGGTCCCCCATGGCCATAGCGGGGAGATCCTGGATCCTGGGCTAGACAGTCCTCTAACTGTCTAACTTCTTAGCCTGGAGGTGTGATGAGGGCCAGGAGTCCCTCCCCTTCCCTCCCAGAGTCACAGGCACAAGCGCTCTCTGCTGGACGCTGCCCCTGCCCGCAGTTGGGCTGCGCTGGGTCGGCGGAGGGTGACAGAGCTGGGTGGCCGCAGGTTTCTCATCTGTGCCTCAGTGTTCTCATCTGCTAAATGGGAGTTTTCGGGGCGTGTGAGGGGTGGGTGGTGAGCAGCTGACAGTTGATGTCTTCTCTCCACTTGCTCCCACCCCAGGTGTTCAGCGACATGACTGTGGGGGAAGGAGAGATGGTCTGTGTGGAGCTGGTCGCCAGTGACAAAACCAACATGTTCCAAGGGGTCATCTTCCAGGGCTCCATCCGCTACGAGGCGCTCAAGAAGGTGTACGACAACCGGGTGAGCGCGGGTGGCCCGGGCCCAGCCTCCGTGCCGCCCTCCTCAGAGAACCTGCGCACCCAGGCCCACTAGGGTGGCTCAGGGCCAGCGTTGTGTGACCTTCCCGGGCCACTCCCAGCAGGACACTCCCAGGGCCGGCCCTGACCACCTGAGGGACAAGAGCCAGGTGGAGGCTCTCTCCGGAGCTGGGCGCCACCCTGAGGCTCGCCTCCTTGGAGCCTGGGGGTTGTGCTGGTGGGGGGTTGGGGGTGGGGACGGGCTCGGGTTCTGGGGCTGCAGCTCTGTTCCCAGCCAGGCCCTGGGCCTCCTGGGTCACCGGGTCACTGGCAGTGAGGGGGAATGTCAGCCGGGGACCCCACGTGTGCAGCACTGCCCTGCCTGCTGGGGGCCTGCTCCAGGAGGGGTGACTGTCCGCCCACCAGCCTGGCTCAGCCTTTCCCACTGCCCACAGGTGAGCGTGGCCGCCCGCATGGCGCAGAAGATGTCATTTGGCTTCTACAAGTACAACAACATGGAGTTCGTGCGCATGAAGGGGCCCCAGGGCAAGGGTCACGCAGAGATGGCCGTCAGCCGTGTGTCCACTGGTGACACGTCCCCCTGCGGGACTGAAGAGGACTCCAGCCCGGCTTCGCCCATGCACGAGCGGGTAAGGGCTGCCCCCTCAGGCAGGGCTTCCTGTCCCTTGATTCTGCTTCCCACGGTCTCCCTGATCCTTACAGCCCCAGGGGAGGTAGGTATTGTCCCCACTCTCTGGGGAGGAGGCCGAGGTTCAGAGAGAGCCAGTCACTTGCCCAGGGTCACACAGCAGGTTAGTGCCGGGGCCAGAGCCCTTTGTGCTCCCCTGAGCTGTCGGCGCAGCCAGGCCGAGTTTACCGTGCGCTGGTGCCTGCGTCGGTGGAGCTGCTGGGCGAGCGCAGGCGGGTGACAGGCCTTCCCTGTGAGAGAGACGGAGGCACTGGCCTCCGTCCTGTTCCCCGAGCAGCAGCTCTGCTCTTTGCCCGCCAGGTGTCTCCCAGGTGAGCAGCTGCACAGCCCCCTGCACCCCACGGGCAGGAGGGAGCTTTCCTGTCTGTAAACCTGGGAACCCCTGGTCGCACGACTCTGGTGTGACAGCACAGCCTTGCAGCCCTGCCATTGCCAGGCCATCATCCTTCCCCGGGGTGGGGACCCAGATTGCCGGCGGCTGTACTCGGCCTTCAGCGGGGCTCAGGGAGGAGGAAGTCTCCCCCAGCCCACTGGCCGCTCTGCCGGCTTGGGTATCTCGGGACTGGGGTCTTGGAAGGAGACAGGCATGTGAGCACAGTGGGCAGGAGGCCGCCCTGCTCAGCGCATCGCCAGGAGGGGCTGGGGGGCACTCTGTGGGCTGGAGTCTGGGCGCTGCTGCTCGCCCCCTGGGACAAGTCTCTCTTCCTCCCTGAGCCTCTGCGCTCATCCAGAAATGGGGTGACACCGGCTCCTGCAGTGCTGGGAGGCTCCGAGGAGCCGCTGCACCTCAAGCGCCTGCACAGGGATGGCCCTCAGGTGTCCAGGGAGCAGCCACTGTAGTGACTTCGCTGGTGACCCGCTTGGGAAATGACTCTTAGGAATGTGAATAACGCGCTGTGTGCTGAGTGCGGGGGAGTGTTTGCCGCACTTTTAATTCTGTCTAATGATGACAACAGGCGTACCTCCAGGGGGCCAGAGGTCATTTTCTTTAGTGTCTTTATTCCTTTCCTTGTGTATCTTCTGCAATGAATGTGTTTTATAAGCAGAACAAAACAAACGGTGCTTTTGTAAGGAGGGGTGAGAATCCCAAGCAGGGGCCTCTCTTCGCAGGGTGGTCCCGGGGTCACGGGGAGGGACTTGCCAGGGCCACACAGCTGTGAGTGGCAGGGCCTGACCTCCTGGGGACCTTCCAGGCCTCTGCCACCTCTGTGCTCACTGTTGCTTACCCTCCTTTTCCAGGGGGGTCATTTGTAACCAGCGTATGACAAATGCAGATTCTGTGTGTATTGTGGTTTCTGGTGTTTGTTTTTTATCTTTTAAACCTTCCCTGACTTGTGGGAGGACCACCTGGAGCCAGCGGCCGCCGGGACTTTGGTGGACGTCAGAGCCATGATGAAGAGGCTGATGGGCTCCGGAAGTCTCGGTCCCAGCTCACCCTGTTCCTCAGATTCTTGTTTGCATGGGGAGGAGGGAGGAGAGGGGCCACGTTCCCTCTGCCTGGAACGCCCTTCCCCCCCTTCTTCACCTGGCGAACTCCTACTCGTCCTTCAAGACCCGGCTCCAGCGGCATCTCCTCCAGGAAGCCTTCCCTGCTTTCTCGGGCTTTTGCCTCTGTGCTCCCCTGTGTTCCGTGCCTCTCTTTATCTGTCTCAGCAACCAACATGCAGTCTGTTGTTGTTCCTCTTTGAGTCTGTTGCCCCCAGCAGACTGTGAGCTCCTTGAGGGCAGGGACCAGTGTCATGTGCCTGTCTGTGCTTAGTGCTGCGTCCGCTGGGCCCCAAGCGGGTGTGGAGAATGTTTGGTGAACTGAACAGTGTGGTTAGAAGAGAGGAGAGGAGGGGATGGAAGCATGGACCACTTAGCCATAGCAAGTGTGTGGAAGAATGCTGGGGGGATGGGGATGGGGACATGTTAGCCAGGAAATGAGGGCGGAAGACCTGAGTTGCAATCCGTTGTGCCATCGTCCTGCCGGGTGATGGGAAAGTTCACGTTGGACGAGTTAAAGTTGCTGTCCACCTTCGAGTCCTCACTTGCCCGAGGGGTTAGTGCGGGTCCTATCTCGTTGAAGTTCTGTGGTTTCAGTGCTGTGGCAGGCGCTTGAGCAGCGTTAGCAGCCAATCTTGGCACTTACCCAGCCCCTGCCAGTGTTTGAGGGCAGAGCTGGTGGCCAGGCCGTCCGCTGGCCCCTGAGCTGAAACCATGTCCTAGTGCCCACGTAGCCCGCAGCAGGGTGGGCTCGGTGCCACAGCCAAGTCCCTCCTCAGCCAGTGCTCCCACGGGGAGCTCTGTGTCGGGTTCTTTGAGGGCAGGTGAGTGGCTTTGGGATCCCCGCTGGTTGGCGGCCGCTCTGTGACTACGGCTCTTTGTCCCCAGATGACCTCCTTCAGTACGCCCCCCACCCCGGAGCGGAACAACCGGCCCACCTTCTTCTCCCCGTCCCTCAAGAGGAAGGTGCCCCGGAACCGCATCGCCGAGATGAAAAAGTCTCACTCTGCCAACGACAGCGAGGAGTTCTTCCGAGAGGACGATGGTGCAGGTGACCGGCCCCTGATGCCTCTCGGTTCATTCATTCATTCATTCATTCATTCCTCTTAGAGAGGGTGCCTGTCCGGGGGGAGGTGCTGAACAGACAGACCCCTGCCCCGAGGCGCGCCCCCTCCAGTGTGTCTGTTCAGAACGTGCGGGCCGAGCGGCAGTCGCAGTGTTGGGGGTCCGTGCGCTTGCCGATGCCGATGGTCTGATGGTCCCCACAGGGGCCGGAAGTGCGTGCCGAGGGAATGGGCTCTGGTTTGTTCATGCATTTGGTGCCTTGGTCTGTTTTACCCCCTGCGCTGTCGTTGGCCACTCAGCCTTGCTCTAGAGTCGGGTGGGGAACCTTTTTTCTGCCGGGGCCATGTGGATATTTGTAACATCATTTGCGGGCCATGCAAATGCATCAACTTAAGCATTAGCCTGCAGAAAACGAAAACTAGCCCGCGATATGGGTCGGACATTTCCTTAACGACCCCTACTGCCTTCGCAAGGCCAGCCCAAGTGACTCTGCGGGCGGTATCCAGACGTTCCCACCGGCTCCAGTGGGGTCCGCAGGGGTCCAGGCCTGCAGCCTTCCGGCCTCCGCAGCCTCCTGCCTGCCTGGGCAGAGGCCCTGGGTCTGGCCCACACAGTTGCAGTGCCTCCCAGCACACCTGTGCCTCCGTGGTGTCGGTCCCGCCATCTGTAATCTGCAGCCAGAGGGGCAGTCATGTCGCCATGGAGCCTAGGGGTCTGGGGAGCCAGTGGAGGGCTATGAGCCAGGGATCAACAAGGTCCAATTGGAATATTCAGAATCCCACTCCGCGGTCCATGTGGAGAATGGACTCGAGGAGCGGGGCCGGCTAACAGGAGCCGGGGGGAGTTTCAGCTCAGGTCCGTGCTGGGAGGCCCCAAGTGCAAGTACGAGTGCGTCCTGCACCGTGGCCCTCGGACCAGCGGCCCCAACGGCAGGGCAGGAACGCCAGGCGTGTCTGCTGGACGAGTGGCTGGACGGCAGGACGGGAGCTGGGGCGCTGGTGTTGAGTGGTCCCCCGCACCCAGACCCAGAGACTCCAGCACTGGCCTTGACCGCCCTGTGAGCTTGGCAGGGCCTCATCTCGGACCAGACCCACGCCTGTAGGGAAGCACGAACAACCACCCACCTGCCTCCCTGGTGACGATGCCGAGTCATCCCAGCCTCGCCCCGGGTCCCGCAGGCTGGCGGCACCTAGTTCCAGTGACAGGGCCACGGGGAAGCAGAGGAGTGGCCGTGTGCGGGGTGCATGACCCCACGGAGGAGACTCCAGACAGAGAAGGGGGTGGGGGGGCTTGGAGGGGCGGGTGCGG
>NW_006298521.1:1325503-1330707 GCF_000327345.1 Myotis davidii
CCTGACAGATGGGTGGGCAGAGGGCAGGCAGGGGCAGAGGTCGCAGGCCAGGGTAATAAAGCGCCCGCAGGGGGCACAGTGGGGGGGGAAGGAGTCACCCCTGACCCAGCCTCCTGCCCTCCAGCTGACCTGCACAACGCCACCAACCTGCGGTCCCGGTCCCTGTCTGGCACGGGGCGGTCCCTGGTCGGGTCCTGGCTGAAGCTGAACAGAGCGGATGGAAACTTCCTTCTCTATGCACACTTAACCTACGTCACCTTGCCGCTGCATCGGATCTTAACAGGTAGCGTCTGCCGTGGAAAACGGGCGTCACTGCTTTGTAGCCAACCTGACTCCCGGGCCCCAGGTTCCTGAGGCCAGTTCAGGGGTGACCAACCCTGTCCCATCATTCCCAGTCAGGCCCTGGTCACACTTGCTGCGGGGCCTCTGGGAGAGGCGGCCCTGTCCCACTGAGGGGGCCTGGCTCCACCCCGAGTCCCTGTCCGTGCCACGGGGCCTCCAGCACTGCAGCCTGCGAGGCTGGGAGAGGGAATCCTGGGAATTGCGTGGCAGAGCCTTGCGTCCTGACCTCCTCGTCCTGTCCTTCCTCACCTCCCCCCAGACATCCTGGAAGTTCGGCAGAAGCCCATCCTGATGACCTAGCCGTGCGCGGAGCCCACACGGAGCCCCCGGCCCGGCCCTGGAAGTACTGCCAAGTGCCTACCTGTCCACCGCCACCGGGGTCTCTGTGACAGCCCAGCGCCGGAGCCGGAGCCGGAGCCAGGCGGGCCACTCCACCCTGGGCCAGGGCCGACTCCATGAACACCAGCCCAAACTGAAGTGCCTCTTCCTCCTCCCCCGCTGGCTCTGCTCCTGCCCTGCGCCCATCCCCATCGCTCCAGCCCGTCTCTGGAGAGCCGTCTGCACCCAAAGACAACCACAGACGCCAGGAGGCCATCGAGAGAGCGAAGGAGCAGCAGCGTCCAGTGTCCGGACCCGCCGACCCCAGGTGCTCGTCCCGCTCGACAGCAGGCAGGACCGCCCAGCTGGGGCACCCCGCGTGCCCACTGTCCGCACCTCTTCACGAAGCGTTTACGATTGTGCAGTTCCGTGCCAATGAACCTCAGCGTCCGCGTTGGTCCCGACATGTCTGTCCTCCCTAGCGTGGTCCTAAAGGGGGCGCCCTGGGGAGATGGGAGCACAGCTGTCGGATGGTGTGGCCCTGGGCGGGAACCTGTCACCCCACACCCGGTTCCAGGAAGGCCTCGAGCTCAGCAGACAGGCCCTGATCCTGCCAGAATGGCCTTCGCTTCCAGCCAAAGAGCACCGCCCGCGCACGTCCAACCGGGAGACATCCCGCTCCAGGCCTCGGCGCTGAGCCCAGAACGTGGACTGAGGATGGGAGGGCTCGGGCCAGACGGGAGGGACGGGGTGGGTGGGGTCGGCAGGCTCCTAGGAGGGCTCATGCTCCTTGGGCTGGGAGGGGCTGGGGTTTCATCTCTGGTTTTCCAGAGGTTACCTCCCTTGCCTGAGTGTGCTGGTCCCATTTCTCAGACCAACGCACTGAGGCGAAGGGGCATTGGCTTCTATGCGGCCGCTATGGTCAGGTGTGGGTGGCACAGGAGCCCCGGGCTTGCCTATGGCCTGGTGCCAGCCAGGATCTCCGCCTGTGAGGACGCACGTGCCCTTCTCAAAGCCGAGCCCTCAGCAGGAGGCCTGGCCAGCTCCCTGGGAGCGGTCGCCGGTCTCTGTTGCTTCGTGGCTGGGTCTGAAGTTCTGCCTCAGTTTGCCCACCTGTAAAATGGGGCTGATACCACCTACCTCACTGACGTCTCCAAGTTCCAGTACACAACTGGGTCAGGGTGCAATCGCCAGCCATTCTGCACCACTGGGGTCAGGGGTCGGAGTCTGGCTGCGAATCTCCCTCTCCCCCGTCCTTGTCACCCCCTCCCCACCCTGAAGACGTTGGATGGGGTTGAGTTTGAACATTCTGGCGTTCTCTGCTGCCCGGCTTGTGTTCAGCGGTGCCCCGCTCTGCACAATTTCGAGTTCCGAAGCAGCGTCTGAAGCAGGGTCGCAGGGCCGGCCAGAGCGGGAGCCGAGCCGAGCCCTGGAGTGAGCCCACGTGACCCAGGGCTCCAGGCGCCGAGGGGTGTTGGGAGGCTGATGGCAGGCCCGAGCTTGGGTCCCAGGTGGCTCTGCAGTGACCGTTCTCTCCTGGTCATCTGGGGTCTGAACACTGGAACTCGGTTCTTGGGAGAAACGGTCCTGACGTAGCTCCCTGGGGCGGGGGATGAGCTAGTTCAGCACGTGCAGGAGGCAGGGTCCCCCCGTTCTCACGCAGGGAGCCCCAGAAGGTTCCCCGCTGAAGCCAGTGGTCGGCCCAGCTCCAAGGCGTGACCACCACTCCTGGTTGGGCCACGAGTCAGACTCCTGGGGACCTCGTGGGGTGCTGGGGGCCAGTGCAGTAACGGGAAGACGCCACGGAGCTCAGACACTTGCTGGCAGCGGCGTCACGTGCTGGCTGGGCTTCGAGCGCTCACACCGCGTGTGCAGCCCTGGAACGGCACTCGGCGGTTGGCTGTTTCGCATCCAGCACGTAGGCAGCACCTGCACGTCGTGTCCTTGTCCCATCTTACCGATGAGGAAACCGCCGGAGGTGGATTGACCGCAAGCATGGCAAGCAGGAGGCCACCGCGGCTTCGCCCGGTCCGCACTGAGCCCTGACCCCGCTGCCCAGGACAGATGGACGGATGTTGGGTGGAGCTGACCTCTGTCTTTAAATCCCAAAGGTCCTGTGATACTGGATTGAAAACCTGCTCCGAGGTGCTTGATGACCGCGGTGAGCTGTTACGCCGAGGTTTGATTTTTCCAAGTGACAAATGGCATCAGTAACCAACAACAGGACCAAGTGACAGGACCAGAGCCCGTCTCCATGGCTCTTGGTGTGGGTCCATCTTTACTTGTAAGGCCATCTTTAATTTTTGGGGGACACGCCTGTCGCGTGTTATGCAGGGATGACAACGTGTGCGTAAACTTCTTGATTGGGAATTGGAATCAAAAGTCCAGTTTTTCTTTGAAGAAACCTACGTGTCACATGAATCAAGCCCACAACCCGGGCATGTGCCCTGACCGGGAATTGAACTGGCAACCTTTCAGTGCATGGAACATGCCTAGCCAACTGAGCCACCCTGGCCGGGGCTAGTTAGTAGGCATTTTAAGAATGAAATAAAAGATTTTTTCCATTGAAACACATTCCACGGGGTAGTCCCTATGCAGTTGGTATATTCTAATGACTTGACATTGTTATAATATGGTTTTAAATCGGCCAAAATCTTTTAAAGGCTTACATATTACAAGTCTGCTAGCTTTTTAATGAGACTTAATAGGTTTCATACATACATACAAGTTGTCTCAAAAAAATGTATACACACTTGAAATAATTTATTCATTCCAATGGGTTAAATCTGAAAAGAAACATGAGCTAGCAGCTGTTGAAATGTGTGTACATTTTGGGGGGATACACACACACACACACACACACACACACACATATATCAGTTTAACAGTTTAGCCAGAATTTAGTTTTATATTCAGTTTCATAAACCAGTATCTGCTGACATGACATTGACTTCCTGCTCAGGCTTTCTCTCATCTTGGAACCAGAAAACAAACTTCCCTTTAAAAACCCACCTAGTAGGACACGGCCCGAGACATGACAGTGCAGTGCTGGCTGCCCTGCCCTGGAGCTCGCACCGCCTTCGCAGCGTCAGTGGCCGCCCTCGCAGCAGGTGTGCAGAGGTCAGGCAGCCGCAGTTCCAGCCGCTCCTCTGAGACGGAGACGAGAGGGCCTGGGAGTGGAGGAAGGTGCGAGCTGTCACTTCCTCTTCCCTTTCCCTTATGGACTTGACCCTCATGGAGAGAAGCCTCCTGCCCTGACTCGGCCCTGGAGAACTTGGAGCACCACACGCAGAAGCCAAATCACTTGACCACCGAGTGGCCTGCAGCGGTAGAGCCTCAGAAGGGGAGGAAGCCAGACACTAGGAAGTGCCAGGGGCTCGGCAGATCCCAAACCGCCCCTCACCTTCCTTGCCTTCGGGCCTCACTTCACAGAAGGTGGGGCGATGTGGGTGTAAATCCTATCTCCTGAGCTTTCCAAACAAGTTCTCTGCTGAGACCCGCATGGAAACCTGTGGAGATTTTAACTTTGAAGCCGTAACTAAAGTGATTTCTGCAAAAGCAGTTTGGCGACACGCACTGAACACCTTCAGGTTGGATCGTCAGCGAGTTTCCATCGTGATCAGCGGCGTCTGCGTTCTGCGGAAGCCTCGTCCAAGCCGTGCTCGCGTGGCTCTCGGCTGTGCTCACGAGGCTGCGTTCCTCTTGGAAGTTGGTTGCATGGTGAATATTACATTTATTTTTTCTCCGGGTCTTCCTCTACCGAACTTGTACCTATTTTTTTCTCTACGAGGGGATTTCAGACGAAATGCAGCTATTACAGCAATGTGGTAACACAGTGATGGAACCTTCTTTTGCCCCCCAAACATTTCTTACTGTCCGGAGTCCTGACACAAGCTGCATTTTTGACCCGTTGCCGGGGACCGACAGAAACCACCCCCTGCCCTAACCGGTTTGGCTCAGTGGATAGAGCGTTGGCCTGCGGACTCAAGGGTCCCAGGTTCGATTCCAGTCAAGGGCATGTACCTTGGTTGCAGGCACATCCCCAGTAGGGAGTGTGCAGGAGGCAGCTGATTGATGTTTCTCTCTCATTGATGTTTCTAACTCTCTATCCCTCTCCCTTCCTCTCTGTAAAAAAATCAATAAAATATATTTAAAAAAAAAAGAAACCACCCCCTGCAGCGCCTCGGCTGTCCTCGGGCCGGCCAGGGGTCAGCCAGGGGCCGGCCAGGGGTCAGCCAGGGGTCGGCCGCCTCTGGTTGAGTCAGATGATGGATTTGCAAAATTAAATCCAAGAGCTGCATCTCAGCCTCGGGGCTGGAAGCAGGACAGCCTCGAGTGTGCGGTCAAGTTTCCGGTGCGCCTCCTCACCAGCCCCTGGTCTTGTGGAAGCTGGTCTTTGGCCACCGGCTCTCTGTGGCCTTGCTCTGCGATTATCCATGCTGACGTTGAGCACGTGGCCACGTTTCGCTAACTGCAGGAGCCTGTTGATTGCAAGTGCATCATGGGTGGAAGCAGTCTGAGTCGTTCTCACACAAGGGGCTCTC
>NW_006298521.1:1330753-1333613 GCF_000327345.1 Myotis davidii
CACAAGGCCTAAGACACTGCAGAAAGTTCTAGACTAGGAAAAGGGGGTCTGAGGCACGCACACTAGAAATAGTAAGGCAGCACATCCAGGTGACACCTGGGAACTGCTAGGAACAGCTGAGCCGGAACTGTGCACCGGCATCACCTGGGCAGACTGAGACGGTGGTTACGGAAGAGGCAGCTCGGTGGGTTAAACTGACGCCCTCGCCATACAGATCAAACCCGGTAAATAATTGGGTCCCTTTAAGCAGTCACCTGAAAGCGTTCAGCTGGAGAAAGTCTCCCCGGGAAGCTACCTGGCAGGACCTCTTTGCTATGTCTCGCCGACTCGATCCCTTTCGGTAAATGCTGACCTAGATGGACTTCTAGGAACCACTGTCATGCCCCTGCCTAGAAAACACAGTAACGAGGGGAAACCTTTGGGAATGTTACACTGGGAGGAGGGGAACGTGAAATGGCCCATCCGACCCCATGGCCATTGTATATAGACGACGTGGTGATGTGTAAACGCATTGTACTCTGTGCTTGCTTGTTAAAACAACAGGGCCCTGGGAAACTCGGTGAGGAAGGAAGGTCTTTGTTTTGGGGATGATAACGGGATGTCTTGTCTTTTGCCTACAGCCTTGTGTTGAATTCCCTCCCAACCTGGCCTCCACATGAGCTAACAGGTTTAACAAGTTATCTCTCCCCTGTATGTGGGTTATGGTCTTTCATCTTGCAATCTAACTTGAATAAAACCATCAGATTGCTCTGTTTGAAATAACCATGGTTGTTAAGTGAACTTTAATGATTTTATTTTGAGTAAACAATTCAATTCCAAAAACCAACCCAGTGGAGCCCTTTGATGAGCCTTGCGGGTCTGGCCCCTCCTGCTTCAAGCTGCATCCAACCCTGTGGGCATTGTCTCATCCTGGGTTGGGCTTCCCTGGGAAGCAAAATCGCCAGCCACCAAAGTTCACGTGTGACCTGTACCAGGGCTGCCATAGCTCTGCCAGTCCCCCCGCTGGAATGTGCCCGAAGGGTGTGCCATAGGTTATCTTCAAACACATCACGAGGGAGCACAGATGTAGCCCAGGGTTCTCAAATCGGACCCTGTATCAGAACCACTTATTAAAACCCAGAAAATATTCTGGAATTAGCTGGTGTGATGGTTGCATAGCTCTGTGAATATACTACACACGGCTGAACTGTACACTGAGAGTGCATTTTTATAGATGCGAGTTACATCAACAGGAGACAAGCTGGCCCCCGCCCGGCTCTGACGCTGGGTCCCCAGGTGTCTGAGGCCCTCGGGGCAGCTGAGCACCCAGGGCCACACTAGAGACCGTTGTCCTGCCCAGCCCTCAGCCGAGAGCCAGCACCTCCCCGGGAGCTGTTGCGGGGCCGTCGGTCTTGGCAGTTTTCCTGCCCAGGGCACATCTCCTCCAGACCGGCCGAGTGCTGAGTAACTCTGGAGGCTGGAAAAGACAGGAGCCCGACTCCAAACACTAGTCTTGTCAATGCCTGAACAGTGATTTTCTAAAGCACTGAAAATCTAGTTCCATAAACTCAAAACATTACTTTTTCTTGATCATTTTGATCCTTAGTTTTAAAATGTCCTGAAGAGCTCAGATTTTTGACTGAGATGGATCTGAACACGGATCCCCGCTCCATTGGCTTATCTGCGAGAAACTGAAGCTGCCTGAACTCGTTTCTTTGGAAACCCACCCAGGCCAAGTGCGGGAGGCCTGCTGTGAGGACTAGACCAGGTGCACGGAGAAGGCTGGGCACAGCTCCCATAGCAGCCCCAGAGCTAATCCAAGCCTCCTGGGAGTGGCCTCGGGCCTCGTAACTTCCGTCTCCCTCCAAGCAGGAGGTTCTGGGTGGGGCTCTGCAGGCGCCCCCAGCTCTGCAGCAGCCCCCCCCCCCCCACCTCCCCGCGCTGCAGACCCCTCTGCTCCCGTGCCCTGTATTAGTGCCAGGTGCGTCGAAAAGGAACATGGAATGCCAAACACGGATGTTGTTTCCTCTCCATTTATTCACATTTCATGGATTATTACAAGTCCTCAATGGGATCATTCAAAAACTAACACAAACGGATTACATGGGCCGACAATTCAAGTATTTTAATATGTTTCCTACTTAAAATAGAAAGCAAACAATGTGTCCACCTGATTGCTAGGAAGGAAGCTTTCATCTCCGTTACAATTGGTCTGGGAGAGTCCCCCGTCCAAGGCCAAGTACTTCCCAGCGCCTTGTGCTCAGCGCGGGGCTGAGACCAGTTTGCCAAGAGGCTCCCTGTCCCTGCAGGCAGCACAGGACAACCCCGTTTCTCCTCGAAAGCTTGTCCATTTCTCACTTTCAGAAGGAGAATGGACACGGGGGCTGGGAGCCGCTTGGCGTACGAAGCCTCGAGTGCACTGTGCTTGCATGTGGGCTGTTCCAGAATGACCGACAGATGCCCCCAAACACACCCCCATCTTTCTCAGTGAGCACTGGTCTGAACTAAGAGCAAGATGCGATAGTAGGTAGGCATTCTGGCATGCAGCGTGTCAAAAGTAGGATCTGGAGTAAAGTTGTAAAACGGCCATCCTGTTAAAGAAAACCAGCTCCTAAACAGTCGGACCGGTTCTTCCCAGGAAACACAACCTAAACTTCTTTAAAGCCTGGATGCTCCCGGCCGGTGTGGCTCAGTGGTTGCGTGTGGACCCATGAACCAAGAGATCACAGTATTTTTGCTGGTCAGGGCATGTGCCTGGGTTTTGGGCTTGATAATAATTTTCTATTACTGATGTTCCTATCTCTCTCCCTCTCCCTTCCTCTCTGAAATTAAAAAACACCTGGACACATCTTCCCGTCTGTAAGTCTAACAGAAGGAGCCC
>NW_006298521.1:1338485-1345872 GCF_000327345.1 Myotis davidii
CTTTCCCCTCCCCGCGCTGCAGACCCCTCTGCTCCCGTGCCCTGTATTAGTGCCAGGTGCGTCGAAAAGGAACATGGAATGCCAAACACGGATGTTGTTTCCTCTCCATTTATTCACATTTCATGGATTATTACAAGTCCTCAATGGGATCATTCAAAAACTAACACAAACGGATTACATGGGCCGACAATTCAAGTATTTTAATATGTTTCCTACTTAAAATAGAAAGCAAACAATGTGTCCACCTGATTGCTAGGAAGGAAGCTTTCATCTCCGTTACAATTGGTCTGGGAGAGTCCCCCGTCCAAGGCCAAGTACTTCCCAGCGCCTTGTGCTCAGCGCGGGGCTGAGACCAGTTTGCCAAGAGGCTCCCTGTCCCTGCAGGCAGCACAGGACAACCCCGTTTCTCCTCGAAAGCTTGTCCATTTCTCACTTTCAGAAGGAGAATGGACACGGGGGCTGGGAGCCGCTTGGTGTACGAAGCCTCGAGTGCACTGTGCTTGCATGTGGGCTGTTCCAGAATGACCGACAGATGCCCCCAAACACACCCCCATCTTTCTCAGTGAGCACTGGTCTGAACTAAGAGCAAGATGCGATAGTAGGTAGGCATTCTGGCATGCAGCGTGTCAAAAGTAGGATCTGGAGTAAAGTTGTAAAACGGCCATCCTGTTAAAGAAAACCAGCTCCTAAACAGTCGGACCGGTTCTTCCCAGGAAACACAACCTAAACTTCTTTAAAGCCTGGATGCTCCCGGCCGGTGTGGCTCAGTGGTTGCGTGTGGACCCATGAACCAAGAGATCACAGTATTTTTGCTGGTCAGGGCATGTGCCTGGGTTTTGGGCTTGATAATAATTTTCTATTACTGATGTTCCTATCTCTCTCCCTCTCCCTTCCTCTCTGAAATTAAAAAACACCTGGACACATCTTCCCGTCTGTAAGTCTAACAGAAGGAGCCCACAGCAGTGTTTCGCCTACTGGGGAGGCTCAAAAGGTTGAGAAGGACACATGAGTGTGGAAAAGGCCGCTGGGATGCTCAGTATTTGTCAAGATGCAACAATACCTGATTCAGAATGAAAGATACACACTAACTGTAGGCCACACACATAATACACTTTATAGGTTCTTAAACCAAAAATGAACATTTCAGTCCACATTTAAACATTTTCAAGACTCATTTCTAACACTTTGTTGAAGATGAGCATGACCGCACGGGGAGGGTGTAGCTGTCCCGCAAGGGGAGGGAAGGCCGGCCTCCCCAGGCCACAGGCAAGGAGGTCGGGGTACAGTGAAATCCCATGTTCCCAGGCGCCGGTACCCAGCACCTATTTAAAGTGGAGACCAACAAGTTCCTGAAGCGTAAGAATTGTAAGAAAATATCACATTTTGAGTTATGGCACACACATCACATTTCCCCTGTAATTCTCACTGTACCAGTGCGTCTTAGCAGCAAGAATTTGCCGGGAATGTCAGGAGAAGCACACTCAGCCACCACTGGTTTGAAAGACGTAAGCGAACCACCTTCTCAGGAGTCCCCGCGCCCCTGCTGCTGCGCATCTCGCCAGTCACACACCAGCTAACGACAATTAAAAATATGATCCAAACTTAAATAAAAAGAAGCTAACAACGGTGCACCATGACCACCTGTTCCCTGCTGACTCCGCTGCTCCGGGCGGGGCTGTACTTCCTCGTCCTGACAGCTGGATACCCAGAGAACCTATGTGCCCGGGGCAGGGGCAGGGCCACTCTAACAGCATCAGTAATAAACAGCTTGTTTATTATCAATCATCTGTAGCCAGAGCACATGAATAATCTCAATTCTCAGCAGTAAATGCAAAAACCACTGTTGCTGCTGCCTAGGTCGCAGGGGACGAGCTGGCCCACACCCATCCCAGCAAGCACGCCTGTCTGCGCGTTCACCGTCACCCCGGCCGCGCGCCCGTGCCGTTAACGAACAGAGCAGTGCAGGAATCTCATGGCAAACATTGGTCCAGCCACCTGGCCTCCAATATTTATTGTATTTGATCATGTTTCCCCACCCCCTTTACATCTAAAAATTGTAGCTTTTTAAAAAAAAACAACAACTACACTATCTACAATTATTTGACTCCTCTTTTCTAAGTCAGAAGATGTGCTGAAGGTCAGAACATACAGCGTGAGCCCTCAGGCACCAATCGAGCCTTAAACAAGTTCGCCTGATGCCGGCGCTAACCAGTCAGCAACACCGGCATGTCAACCTCCAAAGCCCGTCTCTCACGTGCTGTCTGAGGGAAGCTGGTGTGAGCTGCCCGACAGCCGTGGGGAAGCAGCGCAGCACGCCTGTGCCAACGGCACTGCCCTCCCCGGGGGCACCCTGAACAACCTCACTCAGAAAGGAACTGGAACTTGATGGGAATATGGAATATCCCGGCGTCCAAGGTAAAGGCAACATTTACACACACGCTTTCCCCTCCCTTTCCTGGTGGATTCACAAGGTTCGTGCCTAATAAAAGCTCCTAGGGCTTAAGCAGCAGGTAGTTGTAGACCCACAGGGCTCCCGTGGTACAAGCATGTTCACTTTCTGCTGTAGGATGATTTTCAAAGTATAAGCGACCAAATTTGTGCTTTTAAATCTCATCCCTGGCAACCCCCCTTAACCATGTGTCATGAGGGGACACAGAAGTAACAGCACCTCATGAATCACACTCCACAACTAAAGAACGAGTCCTTGTTTCCTGTAAAAAGAAAAGCAGTTCTGGGTCCTGCCCAGCAGCCTGCAGGGGCAAGGCCACGTCTGCTGAGCGGCCCGGCTGCAGCTTTAGAAGAACACTTAACACAAGCACACCCCCGCCAGCAGGGCAGCGCTTCACCTGGGAGGGGCGCTGTCCCCACGGCCCAGCCTCGCCCAGTGGGCGGGAGGGTAGGGCCAGGCTCCTCTGGACACCCGCCCTCGGGAGCCTCGCCCAAACCCACGGGTGGGAAAAGCTTTGGGAACTCCGATCGCTACCCTGATTTCAGTCCATTAAGAAATCACTTGTGGTTAATTTAATAAATGAACATTAAAAATACCGAAATTTCTTTCAAATGTAGTTTACACATTAGACAGTTCTTAACACTAAACATTAAAGGTTTATTGGCCATATTAATCTTGCTCTCAAGGCTGTAAGTTATCTAAAAGTTCTCAGAACGTCAACGGAAGAAGCAACCTGACTAAGGGGGGCGGGGCTAGGCGTCCTTCTTCCCCAGGAGGACTTGGTGCAGCTCGTCCGCGTCCTCGCTGGTTTTGACCCGGATCAGCATGGTCACGGGGGCGGCGGCGTTCTTCTCGTCCACCGGGGGGTTGGGCACGCAGACGATGAGCACGTTGTTCTTCCCGGTCCGGGTGCACGGCATGTTGGGTGCGATCAGGACGTTCAGTAATATGTTGCCTGCATTTAAGGAAACAAAATGATACAAATCATACAAACTGCAGCCCCATGAACATGAAACATGCAGCCCCTTGCACCCCATGGACTGAAACGGGGCCACGGGAATGTCACAGAAACGGGCGGTCCTGACCGAGGCCAGCATGGTGTCTCGAGAGGCCCCCGAGGCCCCGGCAGGACTGGCTCTGCCTGACTGTGGAGCAGCCGCCTCCCCCGCCCTCCGCCGTGCGGCCATCCCGCCGGGCCGGCCACTGTCGCACTGAAGGACGGGCACACTGCCTGCCCCGAGTTCACTAAGTCATCGGAACAGACGGCGGTCAGTGAAGAAACGCGTCCCCGGGGCCGGCTCCCTGGGGAGTGGAGCACTGCCAGTCCCGACCCACAGCCCGGCTCACAGGAAGAGAAAGGCTGGCGGAGGCCTCTTAGACCGCAGGCCCCTCCAAAACGCCCTTTTCCATGGACTGTTCTAAGGGCCCAGCGGGAGGGTGGGCTAAGGGGAGTGCATTATGATTATTTGCTACATAAGAGGATTCCTTTAAATGATTGATTCCCCTTGTGTGTCTATCATTAATCCATCCAATTCACCTCCAGCTTCTTAGTCACGTCTCTAACACAAAGGAGCACACAGACCATTTTGTTAATGTCTTGCTCTAGCAGTGGTTCTCAACCTTCCTAACGCTGCGGCGCTTTAATACAGTTCCTCATGTTTGGTGACCCCCAACCATAAAACTAGTTTCGTTGCTACTTCATAACTGCAATTTTGCTTCTGTTATGGATCATCTGTAAGTATCTGATATGCAGGGTGTACTTTCATTGTTACAAATTGAACATAATTAAAGCATAGTGATTAATCACAAAAACAATATGTAATTATATATGTGTTTTCCGATGGTCTTAGGCGACCTCTGTGAAAGGGTCATCCGACCCACAAAGGGGTCGCGACCCACAGGTTGAGAACCGCTGTGCTATAGCTTTTAGCAGTGCATGTTCTTACACACTATCCCCCAGGACTCAAATCAATCCGCAAGAACCGCTAAGTCCAGGATGAATCTGGCCTGAACGGTCTCCTCTGCTCCCAATCCCACATCAAGGGACTTGAAAATCCCAAAGACTGAGCGGAGCAAGTGAAGGGCTTCTCCACGGGGCCACGGGACGGTGCCGGTGCGGTGCCGCCTGGGAGAAAGGGCACCCACCTAAGTTGGTGTCTGCCCGCACCAACAGCTGTGTCTTCTGATTCGCTGTAGGTTTTAAATGCAGAGTGCCTACACCCTTCTCTTTAAATTCGTTGTCTTTCTTATAAAAAAGTTTACACCTACAGAGAAAAACAATAGGTACAGTCAGACGAATAATGACAAATCAAGTCTAACAACCGCTATTCATACTTGTGTGGAAAATCTCTATTGAATGAGCAGAGGAAGCTTCAAGACCCATCTTTTGTGGACCCCGACTGGGTCTGGGCACGAGCCAGAACAGGAACGCCTGGTTAGATATTCGAGAGCCCTTCCCACTATTTTTCCAAATTATTACATAACTTTCTGAAACTACCCTTTCTCAAGACAATCAAAATCACGGCCATCTGGTCTTCCAAGGACAAGAACAAATAGAGAAAAGCCCTGGCTGGTTTGGCTCAGTGGATAGAGCATCAGCCCACGGACTGAAGGGTCCCAGGTTGCAGGCTTGATCCCCAGCCCTGGTCAGGGTGAGCGTGGGAGGCAACTAATCTATGTCTCTCTCTCACATTGATGTTTCTCTCTCTGTCTCTCCCCCTCCCTTCTATTCTCTCTAAAAATCAATGGAAAAATATCCTCAGGTGAGGATTAACTTAAAAAAAGAAAACAGCAGCAAAACAGAAGAAACACTGCCCACAGCCCTCCCCTTTTTTCCTTTCTTATTTCTGAATTCGGGACTCCAACAATTTTTTCTCTCCCTCACTATTGACAATGCAGTAAAACATCTCCTAGAAGTCAGCGTCACGCGGCGCCTTGGGTCATCAATACCCGACCAGACCCTGCCCCTCTGATTCCTCAGATCAGGGAAACTGCCGACGCCTTTCGGTCATCTGTGTAAGTTAATCTCAAAAACAGGCAAAAGGAATTGCCGCCTCTTTTAACAGTTCTCAGGTGGGAATCTCAGAGGACATGGTGATTTTTTGTTATGAAAATGCTGACTCATTAGACTGAACTTTTTCTATTAGAAAAATACCTCTAGGGAAGCTTCTAAAATGGCAAAAATATTTTTCAGTAAATATCTCTTAAAAGTACTAATTTCATTTCGTTGAGAGTTAACTCAAAACCCCCTTCTGCTTTCTTCTAAAAGCTGCAGCTTTCATGTCAAAGCAAAAGCAGGTTGAATATGCGCTGATGGAGGCGTGTGACTGGGTGGTGAACACGGTGCAATTCACAGACGATGTGTCACAGTTTCACTGACACTTCTATAATTCTATTAACCAATGTCACCCCAATAAATATAAAAACAAAGCAGCCCCGACAGCAGGGAAGACAGTGTTCACACAGCCTTCATGGAAGGGGCTGGGCAGACCTGCGAGAGAATCCATGAAGGCCAGCATGTCTCCAGGACGGATCAGAGAGCAGAAGTAGCACTGAACCCCAGTCAGTGCCTGTGACTTCCTGGTGGGGGATGGAGGAGGGGAGGGGCAGGGAGGAGAGAAAGGGGAGAGGAAGTAGCCCAGAGGGGCAGGAATGGCAAAGAGAAGGCCCTCTCCACAGCACTTTGAAGTTGAAGCAGAAGGGCTGGATCGGCGGGAGAGAAGGCTGTGCCCAGAGAAAATGTCTAGAACCTGTTTGTTTTAAATAAATGGGCCGAGAATTCTTCCTCGCTCCAGTTCAAGGAGGGGGCACAGGCTGGCACAGTAAATTCTGGGACAATGTCAGAAGCCTCCGTTCACGTCTCTGAAAACCTTCACCAAGTGGATTCCTCGGCTCCGACTCTTACTTACTTTTTGGAGTAAAAAGCATCTTCTTCTTTGACCTCAGTAACTACTACTTTGGGCGGCTCATCATTTTCTTCTTCATCTCCACCTTTTATAAAAACAACACGAACTCAGTAAGATTCAAATCAAGAGCTTAAAAATGTGATAAAGGAAGTTTGTGACCTACCCCCCCCCCGCCCCTTTCACCTAAAATTCCACGTAAACTGATATCAAATTGTGTGTGTGCACCCACTGGGTTATTATTTTGTGAAAAACGAGAACAATTTTTAATGGGAACATACTTCTCTAGTCTAAAGCAACTGTCAATTTGTAGGAAGCCCTGGAATGAGAAAATGTCCTTGCTTATGATGCAGAACATACGCAAACTTTTACAGAAAAAAAATAAAAATCAAACATGTGACAGAGAGAAGTGCTGGGCCTCTGACTCGCCCTGTCCAACCCGCTGTTCCCAGAGCCTGCAGGCCAATGCCTTCTCACAGAGACGGCGAATCCTTCGAGTTCTGCTTGCCCCTGACCAGGGAGTGCCTCTCCCGGACGCGGGAGCACATACTGGTTACCAAAGATCTGCAGGAACCTCTAGCAGACAAGACTCACATCAACAGGGTCAACAGAGGGAGCAGTCTTCCTTGGACCCTTCCTCCCTCCTCCCCTTCCCTTCACATAAAAAGCCTGAATTTTGTACTTCCTTAAGATGGATTTGAGGTTGTCTCCCATCTTCTCAGTTGGCACCTTCCTGATCAATAAAACTTTCCTTCAAATTGTGACGTGTGAAGGCTTGGGCACACAGACAGGTAACAGACACTTAGGAATATACTCAGATCAGCACTGGAACGTTAAGTCTCAGCTCTGCTTCTAACACTTCCACCCCCAAATGTCCCCGTGACCACACTGCACCATGCCACGGAGCAAACATCATCAACCAGAGGGAAAATGAGCAAAGTTGTCAGAGAACTCACCCCAACGCCAGTGTAAGTAACGAGCTTTGTCTGAATCACATGCCTCCCGTGTTCTGGTCCCCCACCCCTGCCCCCACTCC
>NW_006298521.1:1346018-1349959 GCF_000327345.1 Myotis davidii
ACACAGGGGAGATCAAAGACAGGGCAACAGAGGCAAATGCCCATTCTCTTAAAGAGAAAGGCATTCCCATAAAACTCCCTAAACTAAAAAGCAACTTAAAAAGCGGCTCTAAGAGAAACAGTTCTGGTGCTCAAACAATGGACTGTGGACAAAAAGGGGAAGACACCACACAGAAGTCCTGGAAGGCGGTGCAACCCAGACATGTCATGGAGAGACTTCGCTCATTTGTTCCCCCGACTTATGAAGTCTCCCTGTTAAATTTACAGCCCTGCTTTGCTATGTGACTTTACTTACAACCAAATCTCCTAAATACAAACAATTCAGTGGACATTCATGATAAACTCTCAATAAAATACAATTTTTCAAACGTTAACTCACTTAATTCTTTACATACAAGCCATGTATTCGATACTTTTCAAAATCACTGTGCCAGAAAATCTCACATTCTTAATCTTTATATCCTTAATCCTCACAATAACCCTACTGAGAGACCAGTCAGGAGCCAAAAACCAGGAAGACCAGGCTTACAGGCTTTATTAAGGGAAAAAGACCTGCCAGGCTGTCTAGCAAGGGGAGAACAGCAACCCGTGCAGAGGTGAGCGCGCCTTTTGAGGGGAGGATGGGAAGGAATGGGGGCTTAGGGTAGGCAGCGCACGCTGATTGGTGGCTTAATGTATAGTCCTATAGGAACAAGGGCTTAGGGCAGTGGTTCTCAACCTTCCTAATGCCGCGACCCTTTAATACAGTTCCTCATGTTGTGACCCAACCATAAAATTATCTTCGTTGCTACTTCATAATTGTAATGTCGCTACTGTTATGAATCGTCATGTAAATATCTGATATGCAGGATGTATTTTCATTGTGACAAATCGAACGTAATTAAAGCATAGTGATTAATCACAAAAACAGTATGTAATTATATGTGTGTTTTCTGATGGGCGACCCCTGTGAAAGGGTCATTCGACCCCCGAAGGGGTCTCGGCCCATTGGTTGAGAACTGCTGGCTTAGGGTATCGGGCAGGTGTGGACTGGTGGCTCAGTGTATAGGCCATATCAGGTATTTCCCGGCTGCAGGTTCCGTCACACTCAGCCCACCAGCTGGGGGAAGGGAGGGTCTCTCACCGACAACACAGACTTTACTCCATTTTGCAAATAAGGACGCGGAGGCTCAGAGGCCCGCCAGCCTGTCCTGGATCACGCGGCTCGGAAATGATGGCGGCCGTCTCTGCTGCTTCCACTCAGCACAAACCTCCACAGACCACAACCGGACTGAAGGATGAACATCCCACTCACCTGTGCAGCCGGCACTGCCGCCCCCGGCCTGGCCCTCCGCTGCTGGAACGGAGAACGGTGAAGGAGCGGGCTTACTCTGGGTGAGGTCTTTGCCAAATAAACTGGAGTTTCCAGAAGGAAATGAAAACCCAGCCAGGGGGCCAGAGTTTAAGGAGCCCAAAACAGAACCATCAATTTTCTTGCCGAAATTAAACGAGGCACTTGTCGCTCCTAGTGATGGGTCCCCCTTCTTTTCAGGCACAGCCTCTGTCTTCTTTTCAGAGGTGCCCGCAGTTTTATCCCCATGAAACAAAAATGTGGACTCTTGCTGTGACTTTGTTGAACCAAACAGGGAGGGAGGCTGTGAGTCGAGGGACATTTTGCTAGGTTTCCTTTCAGAGCCGCTGCTGCCGTTGCTCCCGCTGTCACCGAGCTGTTGCTCGATGCCCGCTAAGTAGCTCTCATAGTCCTTAAAGACCGGCGTCAGGTCGCACAGCGGGTTCGCGTTCACATGCTTCACGATCCAGTCCCGCACGCAGCAGTTCAAGGCCGCCAGCTGCTTGTGGTAGGCGTTCCCCTGGTGAGTGGTGCTCGAGGAAAGACCAGAGGACTGACTGTCACCATTCCTTTTGGGGTTTGAAATCTTATTATCAACCAAGGAGGCGGGGCCATTTGCAGCAACAGATCCTAAGGGAAAGTCAAGCTTTAAGATTTATTTAGAAGGTGATTTGACTAAATCATCTAGATTTCTGTATTGCTCTTCGTATGTTCTGCCTTTATTGCATCCCATTTTTGTGACAGTTCAAGTATGTGCACATCTAACATTTAGGATCTGGTTACCACAAAAATCAAATCAAACTCTACACAGGAACAGTATCTATTATATGCTCACATCAGTAATTTTAAAATAATCTTTTCCTTCAAAAAGATGCCCATTTTACCCAGAACCGTCAAAATACTCTGAGTACAAAACTTAATCCCCAAGGCTGTAGGAATGAACATCATTAATGCAGTTAAAATCTTAACAGAAAGTTCATTTTATTTTAATCACACTAAACATTCTGCCTCATTAAAACGGAAACTTTTAGCCGAAACGGGTTTGGCTCAGTGGATGGAGCGTCGGCCTGAGGAGTCCCGGGTTCGATTCCGGTCAGGGGCATGTGCCTTGGTTGCGGGCACATTCCCAGTGGGGGATGTGCAGGAGGCAGCTGATCGGTGTTTCTCTCTCATCGATGTTTCTGGCTCTCTGTCTCTCTCCCTTCCTCTCTGTAAAAAATCAATAAAGTATAAAAAAATAAGTGTGCTTTAAAAAAAAAAATGTTTAAAAAAAAAACCGGAAACTTTTAGAATAACTAGCTAAAACAATCCAACGAGTGGGGCTCTTTTCCAAGAACTCAAGATTTTAATCCATGATCTTATTCTCTACTGCTAATCCCGAGGTCTTAACTAATTCCCTCAAAACAAGATCAGGCAACCAACACATCCTAAATCTAGCGGGGATGACACACAGTCTTTGGTACACGTATTAACGAAGGTGGGATGTGGAGACAGGCCTTTACAGAGGCCCACTCAGAGCTTCCTCTCCTCCTCTGACCCTTAGGTCAATTCTCATCACTCATTCTCATTTCAGTTAAACATCTGGAGGCTCCTTCACGAAGGGCAAAGAGCTGATAACTGGCAGAGTTGAGAACAGAACCTAGTTATATTTTGGCTCAAAAGCTCATTCTCTACTCAGAACGCAAATAGCCAACATTCCCCTCATTTCTGTGTGTTTCATTACGACTGTTCTTGCTCATGTAGTTCCAGGACCAGAGTAAGTACAAGGAAAACATCTCTGTGAAGTGATGTTCATGGTCATCTTTACACAGATGTGAGTGAGTGAGGGGGGACCTACTCACCAAAGGCCACCTTGGTCTCGGTGGCAGCTCTCGCACCAGAGAAGAGGGGGGCACCGGTCATGCTGTTTCCATTGGACAGTCCTTCCAAAGGCTTCCCTCCAACACAAGCACCGAACCCAGAAAACCCTCCTCCTGCAGAAGGCGCCACCAGCCCTTTAAAGCCTTTAAAGGCCCCTCCGCCATCAGACTGAAACAGAAAGAAAGAGCACAGACAACGGTGATTTTTATAAGCGGGAAGCGAGAGGCAGTATTACCGTGGCTAAATCACGCAACCTCCGCTACAGGAAAACTGCTGGCCAGAGCAGAAACAGGACAGGAGCGATTTTACTCATGGCAGCTGTGCAAACCAGAGCTCCGTCCTCCTCATGAGCCCTTCTCACCCCGCGGCGTCAGCCTCCGGACGGCTCACTCCTCCTGCCTCTCCCTCTCGCTCCACTGCTGCTCTGAGAAGCCGCCAGTCTACCTCGTGGCTTGTAGAGCACTCCACACCACCCTGAAGGCCATTTCCAAAACGAATGCCATCATTTCCTTCCTAGTGAGGTTGGCCCTTTCCCCATCCAACATCACCTGGCTGATCGCCTACAGCCAACTAAACACCATCCTAAAGAACGAGAGGAAACGAGGAAAGAACGTGGAATGGACAGAGCCGCCGCAGAGGCACAGCTCCTCCCGCAGCTGCCACCGGCGTGTTCAAAGCCCCTCCCTGCCTGACCCACAGGCCCGGTCTGGAATGCGTGAGGGCTGCGCAGTCCCGGGAAAAGGTGGATGACT
>NW_006298521.1:1350006-1350319 GCF_000327345.1 Myotis davidii
CCGCGTGACTGCAGTTTCTGAGCTACATACAGCTCCTCCTTGATCTTCCAAGCACAGGAAGGAAGCATTTTAGTGCGCGACACAGTGGACACGGGAAAGGCTCTGTGACGGTTGAAGGACTCCACCAACCCACACCTCCACCCCAGGCAGTAGGGAGACTGAGAATTCCTTCTTTTCCTCCCTCACTGCTTCGGACACGCACTTCTCTGGTCTTCCGTGTTGCTGTCCTCATTTCCTCCTCCACACTGGCACCCAACTCTAATTTCTCTGCAGCTGTATCGCTTCCGCAGTGGGAGCTCCCTGTAAGCACCCC
>NW_006298521.1:1350347-1355113 GCF_000327345.1 Myotis davidii
CATTTGAGGGTTGTTCTGTATGTTCTACACCAGCGGTCGCCAACCGGTGGTCTGTGCGGGCCGAAAGGCTGGCGACCACTGTTCT
This sequence comes from Myotis davidii, assembly GCF_000327345.1. NCBI lineage: Eukaryota > Metazoa > Chordata > Mammalia > Chiroptera > Vespertilionidae > Myotis > Myotis davidii. Next base: position 1,350,433 of record NW_006298521.1, read on the forward strand.
ACACCAAGCGCTTTCCCAAGTGGAGAAAGCACTTTAATGAGCACTTACCGATCTGACAGTCCCCTCCCCCCGCCCCATAGAAAGCTGTAGAAATCACTCACTTCACATCCAACATTTCTACGCTTTGCTTTCTTTATGGCTCTATTCTTCAAGACTTCCTCACTGGCCACTGAGAATGTTCCCACCTGCAGGAGTACACAAATTAAACAGCAGTAAGATAAGGTCAAAATTGAGATAAAATGCTGAATGAAAAAGCTAGACCAGGCAAACTCATCTATTTTCTGCTAGTTGTCAAAGTACTGTTAATCCTCGTAATACAAATTATAGAGAGGGCGCATTAAAATTCATATCCATGCTCTGTCTTGGTGAATTCCAATGCTAGTCAGGTGAACCACCAGTCTTCTGAATCCTACAAATCCAAGATTTGAATCAGAGAGAGAGGAGTGCGTGCACGAAAGTCTGACAAGGCTAAGGCGACCAAAACTTCGGTGCAAAACTACTTAGCACAGCTTTCAAATATTTCAAATCTATTCAAAGGTATTAATCAAACTTAAGCTGGAAGGTACCTTAAAGATCCTGTACCGCTGGGAGTGGAACAAGTTCTGAAACCAGGTGCCCAGATCTAGTCTCTTACTACTACCGTTTTCAAAAGTAAAATTGTATTTATGAAACACATAATTATTACTTTTACAAAGAGCTCTGCCCATTTGCCCTTCATCCAAGAGACCACAGAGGCACTGGGACTCTGGGTGACTACTCCTGCTAAATCCCCAAGCACGAGGTTCGCAGTGAGGAGCGTGCCGAGCCTGGCTTAGCCATGCCCGTTGCTCCCCATACGGCTGGCGTAAGTGTTCCCTGTAAAAACTTCCGTCCCCAGCTATTTCAGGAAATGTCAGAGGTCTCTGCAGCCACAGAAGGGATCATTTAGTTGCATTTGCCCAAACATAACTGTCTTTCCACATTCATTCATTAGCAACTATCCAAACGGGAGTTCTTTCATTCCTGAAGTATTTTAATGTCAAAGCAATCTTTATATGGTAGTCTAAAACTTACTGAGCTCAGAATGTAGCTGTCTGTAAGACTTGGGAAAAAATAGTTACTCAAGTCTTGGCGAAAAAGCATGATGGCAGCTAGAAATGTTAAAAGCCTTGTTAAAATATTAACATGCTTGTGATTTTGACTTTCCTAACCATATTGGTGCAAACATTTGTAAAGGAAAAATATTAATACTAGGATATAGACTCAGAAAGATAGCCATTTATAATAATAAAAGGGTAATATGCTAACTAGACCTATGTCATTCCGGACGTCATTCTGCATGCCCTTCCTGACAAAGCTGGGGACGGAGGGAAGACAGCTGGGTCCCGGGTGACTGGGGGCAGCCCAAAGGAAGCCAGCCCGGGTCCGGGTGCCGGAGGGAAGCTGGTGCCAGCAGCCAGGGAAGAAAGGTGTCCTCCTGCACGAATTTTCGTGCATTGGGCCTCTAGTCTAAGAATAAGCTTGAAGACCCCTGCAGATTCTTTATTTTATTTTATTTTACTTGACATTATCCTCTTAGCTTGGGTGCAGGCTTCCTTGGTGAACCGGCCTGGGTGTCCCACACTGCTGATGAAGCACCCAAAAAAACAAAAAAGATTTCCTCAGGGAAGGCCATTCTGACTTTGTTAGGAAAGAAACTGGGCCAATACAAACTCTATTTCCATGAATGCCATTGTTGGGGTGAGGGGAGAGGACATCAGATCTGTAAGAAGGAGAACTGAAGCTGGGCTTTGAGAAGGTTAGAGTGCAGGAGGGGACCTCAACCATCGGAATCTGAAATGACAGGGACAGCAGACCAAGATGGTGGCGGTGTCCACTGTCAGGTCTGAGCGTGGCACTGCGCTAAGTTCGTGACTCGATCATTTACTCATCCTTCAGCTTTGATGAAAACCACGGGTTCAGAATGCTGCAAGTGTATGACATTCAGGAGGAAGGTGCTTCTACAGGGAGCCCAATATTCAGGAAGTAGGTGCTGGTGGAAATAAATGTCTCTATTAAGTACAGGTCACTAGAAACCACACTATTTCCCGGGCAGGATGGTCTTCAAAAGCCTTTTCATTTTACCGGTCTTCATGAGGAGCCCAGTTTAAACTGAGAAGCAGTACGAAATCACTCTCAGGAAAACTACTTTTACCTCTTCGGCTTCGTCTTCTTGATCCCAATTCCTATCTGTCAGTTCCTTCTCAGCAATTCTTTTGGCCATTTTTCCGAAACTAAAAATAAAAAGATTAGAAGATTTGCTTTTCTAGACCAAGAGTTCACTCTTACAAAGAATTTTCAAAATTCACTCTAGCATGAGATGAGACAGGAAACATTCCCCTGGGAACGGCTTTAACGGGACTTTACAAAGGTGCTCTTAGGTTCCCACTGTTTCAAATCCAATATAGGATTACTCGAGGAAGCAGGGTAGGTCTTCTGAACACTAAAACAACTCTATTTGAAAGAAAGTTATATGCAACCTCAACTGATTGTTTAAAACTGAAATTTTAAGCACTACACATAATCAAGAAGTGCTTAACTAACTTATTCTATGCAAATTATACTTACAGCCTTGCTACAAACAAAACATTTTATTTTTTTTAATATATTTTATTGATTTTTTTACAGAGAGGAAGTGAGAGATATAGAAAGTTTGAAACATCGATGAGAGAGAAACATCGATCAGCTGCCTCCTGCACATCTCCCACTGGGGATGTGCCCGCAACCCAGGTACATGCCCCGACCAGAATCGAACCTGGGACCCCTCAGTCCGCAGGCCGACGCTCTATCCACTGAGCCAAACCGGTTTCAGCCAAAACGTTTTAAATATTTAAAATTCTCTTCAAGATGATCCAGTGAAGTTCATGCTTAGGTAGGAATTTTAATAAGATGTTGGTCATAAGTTCATAGCATAAGTCCTCTTGTTTAGGCTACAGACATTGGTATAAATACATTTCCCAAGATTGAACATTTAATTACCCCAAATTACATATTGCTAAAATAGGACATCATTTAAAAGCTCAAACTGTAATTAATATGGATGTGTTAACATTCTGAGAATTTATAACCCTTTCAAAGTAAGCCATGAGCTCAGTTCCTATGACACCATTGTGGGGTGGGGCAGGGCAGGGTGCGAGGCGGGGACTGACAATGTTATGGCGAAAGAGGGTTGCTGGCAACTGTCCCTTTGTCATTTGTTTTTTGATCCTACATCACATCCTCTGCCATCAGAAACAAAAACCATCAATGGAGGGCTCCACTGTGAGGGGCATAACTCACCAGCCCAAGGGGACAAGAAACCCTCGCCCGGGAACTCACCATTCGCTGAGGGCTCTGGAACCTGCCCACGGCCTTTCTGACAGTCTTTCTCCACCCTGGTTTGCCCTCAATACCACAACCCCGAGTAAGTTCCTAGAAGTTCATGTTCACTAGGATACAAACTTATGCATCACCTACTGCTCTTTAATGCCTATAAAATAAACATCACTTGCTGACATTCCAAAGTCCTCCAAAATCCACCCCCGTAATTACATAGGGGGTTTTCAGCCTCGAATAACATCCTAATAATGTTTGAATCCCCTTTTGAATGTCTCCCCGCAAACACTTGGTCAAGTCTGGCTACTAATTTTTGTAATCCAAACGAAAACAATGTAGCTGTACACATAATTCCTTACTGAACTTGACTGTCCAGGGCCAGGTCTCTCTGCCTGCATTCTTTTGGCCATTTTGCTGCTCAATAACTCCCACTCCCACTCCCACCAGAGGGCAGGAGAGGTGAGAAGTTGAAATAATCACTGTTGCTATTAAGATGAACTATTAACTGTTAATAAGATATTAAAAGGAAAAGGGGGTGGAGCTGAAAGTACAGAAACTGTAATAAAGTAAGAATTTAACCTCTAACTCATACCCACAGTGGATAATCATAAGGCACAGCAAAACAATCTAAAAGTAGCTGCTCTCATGTCCTACCACAGTCACAGTCAGGACCCCACCAGAGGGCAGGGGGCGCTGTTCTGTGTGCTGGTTGAACGCCAAACACCCAAGCCTGCCCATCCCTGACAGGTGTGCTAGCTGCTGAGTGGGTGACGTGGGACACTCCTATTTGGGAAATGCTACAGTAAGAAGCAGGAAACCCAGGTTTCCCATTTCCTCGGACAAGCTGTTTCATTTTTGTGCCTCCGTTTTTCACATGTAGAACAGGGAGGTATGAAAACAAAGTGAGATAAACAAAAAACAATAATGCCTGGAACAGAGGAAGGGCTTAATAAATACCATTAAAGAAATAAGTTTTGTTAGACGCAAAGGCTATAAAATACTATTCTTCCTCCAAAACGTGAAAGTTCCTTGGAAAAAGAGTATTTCCTTGAATTATGAGCCAAGCTTTAAGATACATTTTAACGAGCCCATATGCCGTTTCAAAGTATGACCCTAGAGACAGTAATTTTTCTTTGTGCAAGATGAGGAATACAGCATCCCTGCAGGTCCTGGGGAGAGGCCGGGCACCCAGAGCCCCAGGCGCTAGCGACCAGCCTAAGGAACCCCAAAGCGCCTGGGCTGGTGGCGAAAAGGCCCCACGTGAGGCCCAGGAAGCGCTGCGATGGGAAACTGAAACCCAGCGCTGCCTGGGGGACACGTGACCTCCCCATCCGGGGCTGCCAGCCCG
>NW_006298521.1:1355189-1356079 GCF_000327345.1 Myotis davidii
AGGGGAAAACAGGCTGGACCCCACTTGGAAGGGTGGTGTCCGGAGGAAAAAGAGGACGAGCGTCAGGCCGGTGACCGAACGCCCGCGGGAGAGGGACCGCCCTCCTCCCGCCCGCCCGCGGCTGCGCTTCCGTGCTTCCGTCCCGCTCAGGGCACAGCAGCAGCCACAGCTGAACGCAAAAAGGCATAAACAAGGGGGAGGGGGGCATACGTAATACTTTCGACACTAAAGATTTTTTTTTAAAAAAAAGGAGACAGGCCCTAGCCAGTTTGACTCAGTGGATAGGGCGTCAGCCTGCGGACTGAAGGGTCCCAGGTTCGATTCTGGCCAAGGGCACATGCCTGGGTTGCGGGCTTGATCCGCAGTGGGGCGTGCAGGAGGCAGCCAATCAATGATTCTCTTATCATTGATGTTTCTATCTCTGTCTCCCTCTTCCTTCCTCTCTGAAATCAATAAAGAAATATATTTTTTTTAAAAAAAGGAGACAGGTTGGCAAAAAAAAAATAAAGTGGATAACAATCGATGTCTTTTTCTTTCTCCCTCCCTCTCTCTCGCCCTAAAAATCTTCAAAGAAGGAACAGAGTAACGGGCTGATCAGTGTCCCGGCACCGCGGTGAGAAGGGAAGCCAGCGCCCAGCCAAGGCCGCTCGGTGATGGAGCGGCGACCTGCGAGCCTGGAGGTCACGGTGCGATCCCGGTCAGGGCGCAGGCCAGGGCGGCGGGCTCCAGCCGATCGATTTTTTCTCACCATTTATGCTTCTAGCGCTCTCTCCCCCTCCCTTTCTGAAATCAATAAAAATATTTTTTTTAAAAAGGGGGGATCTAGGCTAGAGAGATAGCGGAGGGGCGAGAAGAGACAGGCGGGACGACCGAGGGGCCAGAAGTACCGA
>NW_006298521.1:1357267-1362340 GCF_000327345.1 Myotis davidii
GGGCCGCCTCGGTGGTGCAGGAGGGGGTAAACGGCCGATGGCCGCACAGTGTGTGTGTGTTTTCCGTGCTGGGTGCCCTGCGGGCGATGACACTCTCCCCGAATTGCGCTGCGCCAGGAAGTGAAGTCTGTGGACGCGACTCTGACTGTGGACGGGCGCACAGGGCCTGCGTCGGGGCTTCGTCCTCGTGTTTCCGTCTTGCTCTGCAGAGCAGCGCGTCCAGCAGCGGATTATGCTGCAAAGTGCGCATCAGTTTTGCCCAGTTCTTCTTGTCGCCTCACAGTGAATAAATCTTCTGGGTTTTGGTTGCTGTTCATCCTCACCGGCGGTATTTTCCCAGTGATGGTTAGGCAGCGTGGCCGAGAGAGGGAGAGACAGGAACACGTCCTTGGCTGCTTCCTGCATGGGGCCCTGCGCTGGGGCAGGGGCAGCGGGAGAGCCTGCAACCAAGGTAGAGCCCTTGACCAGCACCGAACCGGGACCCTTTGGTCCACAGGCCGATGCTCTAGCCACTGAGCCAAACCAGCGAGGGCAGTGGTCGGCAAACCGCGGCTCGCGAGCCACATGCGGCTCTTTGGCCCCTTGAGTGTGGCTCTTGCACAAAATAGCACATGCGGGTGCATGTACAGTGCAAAAGTTGACTTAAAACTTTAAAGTTTGTTAAGTTAATTTTAGGGAACGTTGTGGAGTGATAGAAGATGTAGTGTTGGGGATGAAGAAAGGTATGTTGAGATGGTTTGGACATACAGAGAGGATGAATGAAAGGAGATGGATGAAACAAGTATACAGACTGTTGTGCCCAGATTTCAAGATTCCCAAGAGCCCACCAGGGAGCCAGCCAGTCCGATGCAAAAGCAAAGAGTCCTTCATTTTGAACTAGTTCAGCTCCCCAACCACACTCACTGATGCAACGGTAAGCCCAGTGGCCGAGAGAGGGAAGCCTGATGGGAGGAGGAGTTGTATAGGGGGGTGGAGCAAGGGGAGGGGAGCTGACTGTGGGCCCTGCTGATTGGCCAGGCGCAAGGCGGGTCTTGTTACACAGGATGTGGTCATCCTATGGCTCGCATGTCCCTTGATTGTCATTGGTTAGTTTAAAGAAATCCGGGGCGTGGCCAGCAGAGGCCGGGGCTTCCGGGAAGGAGGTACCCTCCTTAGCACATGGTGGCTGCCCCAACATAGAGGATACGGGCAAGATGGAGGGCGCAGTCCTCGCCCTTTCACAAACGAGTGTGGATGGGAGAGTTGGAAGGGGTCGACCTCAGCAAACGTACCTCAATCAGATTGAGGACGTTTTTAGCAAGGGCCAGCTTAGGAGTACCCTAATTAAATTAATAACAATGTACCTACCTATATAGTTTAAGTTTAAAAAATCTGGCTCTCAAAGGAAATTTCAATCGTTGTACTGTTGATGTTTGGCTCTGTTGACTAATGAGTTTGCCGACCACTGAGCTAGGACCACAGTGGAAGAAGCTTAACCATCAGACGCTGCGGGAGTTGGGCCCGTTTTTCACTCATTAGAAAACATGCTTCGGAAAGGGGACATTCTCGGAGCAGTGGTTCTCGCAGTTGGCAGAGGGCTTTTTATGGATATACTTGAAAATGCAAAAAAAAGGTTAGTGCATGCTGGAAGCCAGTCCATTCTTGCTGCTTGACACAGTCACTGCAGGGAGGGAAGAAACACCTGCACAGCATGTTTCAAGGGACCTGGCATATATGGCATACTGTTCTTAATATGTTTGCTCCCCTACTTAGCGCTATGTGTTTTAACCAAGGTCACCTCTCCGAGAAAGGTTGTTTCCCCAGGTGGGGATTTTTCTCTGGAGTTAGGGATTAACATGACTGAGGAAGGGAATAAGTCAGTAAAACCCCTTAACTAAGTGCCAGGCAGGTAGTTAGTCACTTTCACTACGAACAATCACTTAAGCTACATAATCTTTATTTAGGATAATCTCCTTTAGTTACTTCCTTGTAGCTTAACAGCGCAATAGAGTAGTGGCCTTGGAATGGAGATAACAAACACCCTAACCTTTGGAATAGAATGGATAGGATTAAAATCAACTGGTATAAATACAGATGTAACAGAATAAAGGGAGAACCTAGCTAGAGAACCTGGCTAGGCTACTGATCAACTGAACGCTGTCTCCATGAGTGTCATTTCTTCTTCGCCGACTCTTTCCACACCTTTGGGAACCCCTGGACCTGCTGGGGTTGGACCCCAACAAGTGCATATGTGCATATAGAAAATCAGTCTGCCTGTGATGTCAGGGTGTTTCTGAACACTCCCGGAAATCCTATCCACGGACCCCTGTGTGAGGGACTCCTTATCTAGACCCTGGGTTGAACAAAGATATAAAAATTCTAAAAAAAATAAAAGGCGGCCCCCGCTCCGGATGTATGAGAAAAAGTCAAATTTACTTCCTGCCATTATGTTTACTTTCTCTAAGACCAGGAATCCAAAACATAGGTGTTTGTTCTTTTTCTGCGATAGGAGTGAAAAGCAAGCCCCAAGCTGGGCATTATACTAGGTGTTAGTGAAGCATCCATCTTATATAAAAACTGCTGTTTGAAATTTTAACCCTGCTATTTGGCTTCTGTACATGCTTGCTGGCTTAAATAATAAGGAAAATAAGACTACTCCCATTCCAGAGAGGCCATTAAACCTTCCCCGGATGAAGTTATCAGCGCTGGCGCCAGGCCAGGCCTTTGGCTGAGATCTCAAAGCCCCAGCACATAGGGGCTCTTTAAGAACTTGCAAAGGGAACCGGAAAACCCCGTATTTGGGAGACAAAGAGGGTAAAATGGTATAAATACAGGAAACTTCCTGTGTGGCTTCGCCCAGAATTCTAGAGACATTTTTCTCTGGGCCTGTGCGTTGCTTGGTTCTCCGGTTTTCTGTAACATTAGAATAATATGAACTGTGTGTATAACTAGTCAGAGAATGTTGGCTAACGTGTATTGCAGAAAGAGAGGTCTTTAGGGGCATGCTCATCATTGTCTTTGTTTTTTTGTTTGTTTTGGGTTGTTTTTGTTGTTGTTAATCCTCACCTGAGGATATTTTTCCATTAATTTTTAGAGAGAGGGAAAGACAGAGAGAAACATCAATGTGAGAGAAGCACATCGATTGGTTGCCTCCTGCACAAGCCCCAACCAGGGCCCAGGCCAGGGAGCCCTTGACTGGAATCGAATGAAACTTGGACCCTTTGGTCCACAGGCCGATGCTCCATCCACTGAGCCAAGCCAGCTAGGGCAGTGTCTTTGTTTTTATCAACAAAAAGAGGCCGTGGATGGAGTGGCTCAGCTGGTTGGACGTCATCCCATGCACTGAAAGGTCACCCATTCCATTCCTGGTCAGGGCACATGCCTGGGTTTCTGGCTCGATCCCCAGTAAGGGGCATGCAGGAGGCAGCCAATGAATGTTTCTCATCTCCCTCTCTCTCTAAAAAAAAAAAAAAAATCAACAAAAACATATTAAATAATAACAAAAACAAAAAAGAGCACCTATAATGTTATACGTATAGCTTGCCAAAGCCATCTGATTGGTGAGTAGCCGAGCTTGAGCCAGAGCCCAGGGCTCACGTCCACCCCGTTCCACATGCCCTTTCAACATTGAATGCCTGCTCCTGGGAACTCCACAGATTTTTGGTGGCGAGCTACAGGTGGCCCTCGGTCTCCTCTCACTGCCCCATCAGCTTTTCCATATGCCATAGCGACTAAATCCTTACCGCTTACACCTTTCTAGCCACCTTCCTCTCAACCCCCAGCCTCACCTCTTGCTTCCCCATCCTTACTACATAGTAGGCACTCAACTAATTACCAAATGAACTAATTATGCTTTTTCTTTATCGATAGAAACATTATCCCCAATATTTCCCTTCTGACTAATAGCTTGTGGATCGTTATATTTAGTTCTGTCTGTGTGAAGCTCACTGATCCCAAATTGTTTTCTAGTGCCTTATAAATGGGTAATTTTTGCTTTGAACATCAAAGTATAATTATTAGTCAACTTGCTGTTAATATTGTGGATGAAAAGGGGCCACACGCTAAACCTGACAGGCTCAGGGAGGTCTGCGTGGCAGGCCCTGGACACTCAGAGACAGAAAGTGACCGCCCCGCATGGTGTGAGCCTAAAACTCCTCACTAAAAGCCAGTCACGGCAGGTAGGCACGGCCTAAGCCAGTAGCTTCCTTAGCCAGGCACAATCTTTACCTTTAGTGAACTTACTTATTGCCTTTTTGCATCTAAGATAACATACTGGTGGTCTTATCCATCATCTAGAAGGGTTCAGGAATCTGAAGAAGGGGCTGCTGTAAATTAATCAAGAGTCCAGAGACGAAACATAATTTTGGAAGGCATTTTGGGGAGCCAGAGAAGACTTAGCTAAAGGAACCAAGTTCTGTCTCTCTGGACCCCTTGCTTTTTATTAACACAACTAGAGGCCCGGTGCACAAAAATTTGTGCACTCGGTGGGGAGAGGGGGTCCCTCAGCCCAGCCTGCGCCCTCTCGCAGTCTTGGACCCCTCGGGAGATAACGACCTGCTGGCTTAGGCCTGCTCCCTGGTGGCCAGAGGGCAGGCCCAATGCCTAGGTGCAACCCCTGGTCGGGCTCAGAGCAGGGCCGATTGGGGAGTTGGGGCGCCACCCCCTGTCATGCACAGAGCAGGGCGGATCAGGAGGTTGTGATGCTACCCCTAGTCACGCTCAGGGTAGGGCCGGTTGGGGCACCGCCCCTGTCATACTCAAGGCAGGGTCGATGGGGAGGTTGCAGCGCCACCCCCTGTCACGCACAGAGCAGGGGCAATCAGGGGGTTGGGGAGCTCCCCCCTGATACGCACAGAGCAGGGCTGATCAGGGGGTTGAGGCGCTCCCCCCTGTCACTCACAAAGTAGGGCCAATAGGGGAGTTGGGGCACCGCCCCCTGTCACACACAGAGCAGGGCTGATCAGGGGTCACTGCCCCCCGTCACACTGATCCCGGTGCTGGGAGGCCTCTCAGCTCTGCTGATCCCGGTGCTGGGAGGCATATTACCCTTTTACTATATAGGATAGAGGCCTGGTGCTCGGGTGGGGGCCAGCT
>NW_006298521.1:1362379-1370134 GCF_000327345.1 Myotis davidii
GTGCCTCCCAACCCCTCCTTTTTTTTTTTATTCCGGGCCAGCTTTAGCTCTGAGGCTCGGCTCCAGCTATGAGACCTCCGCTGCTGAAAGCAGGTTTTTGGCCTTTGTTTACCCTTCTGTATTTGAAACAATGTTGTGGTCCTGCTGGCTGAAGCCTGGGGTTTTGTTTAGCTTCTATTTTTGTAACATAGTTGCTTAGAGTGCAGCTGAGAGGCCGGTAAGTCAGGCAGGGGAACGTTGGAGTCCTCTGTCACTGAAGCAAGCAAGCCTTCATGTTAGCTTCCAGCTGCCTGGCTGCCCAATGCAATCTTGGCTCTCAGTTAATTTGCATATCTCGCTGATTAGCCAATGGGAAGGGTAGCGGTTGTACGCCAATTACCATGTTTCTCTTTTATTAGATAAGGATTTGTCCTAAAGCAAGGTAGATATACACATCAAAGGCCAGGGTTAGTATACAGAATCCATTGTCATATTGGGGGAACTGCCTGGCTGGTGTTTGGTCAGTAGGAGGCAATAACATGTAGATTAAAATGCCCTCAGCTGTCTGGCAGCAAGTAATCATCTATGCAAATCTTTAGGTGTGGGGAAATGCCCTTAGCCATTTCCAGCAGGCAGTCCTCAAGGGTCCATCAACCTTTTGATGAAACTTCTTGCATTTATGACATGGTGGAATTAGCTTGGCAATAACACATCCTTGGAATGTCAGAATGTCAGAGTCATCCCCTTCTCCAGACCCCTTGGTAGTACAACCTCCCACCAGGGCATGAGACCACAGAACCCCTCATTGTTGCCCACATGGCATCTCTGTGCTGTAATGTATTAACTATCCTGTACTTGCCGATGTAAAAGAAGTGTCTCTTCGTTTGACTTTTTAAAAATATATATGTTTTTATTGATCTTAGAGAGGGGGTGAGGAGAAACATTGATGAGAAAGAGGTTGGTCAGCTGCCTCCTGTACTCTCCCTACTGGGGATCGAGCCTGCAACCCGAGCATGTGCCCCGACCAGAATCGAACCCATCTCTTGGTGCACGGGATGACACTCACCCAGCTGGGCCACACCAGTGGGGCTCGGCATTTGACTTTTTATTCAATCTCAGAGATTTCCCCACTTTACTTTCTCCCGCCTCCCTGATCTGTCATCAGTGGATTTCATGTAACCCCCTTATGTCTCCTGTGATTCTAATGTATATAATAATCCCTAACTAAAAGTGAGTCACGGCAGGTAGTCACGGCCTAAGCCTGTCAGACTGCCATTCTCTGGAGCATTTTCTCAATCCATTGAGATATTGCTTCCTGGCAGTTGTCATCAGTTTGGCTCAAATAAACTCACAAAAATTCTCTACAGGTTTGGATGTTTCTTGGAGGTCAACTATCTCTAGAATGTACCATATAAGGACATGGCTTAGGTAGTGAAAGACTTTCTCACATTCGCAGTTCTTCTGTTGAAATGTGGCTTGTTAAAATCACAACTTCTATTCTTACAGTAGTAAAATATTTATCCTGTAAGGCTAAGCAAAATAGCACATTTACTTAATTACATATTGTAACGTGAGGTAATTGATGCCTTTCTGCTACAAATAAAAACGGATTTATGCACACAATAGCACTTTAGCTGACATGCACAGTTGCATGGTGGATCTCAATGCTGACTAAATTGACAGCTTTAAACTGCCTATAACTCAGGAGAATGGAGGCCGTTTGCATGCTGACTCCTGCCAGCATTGAATTTGGCTGCTCTATTCAGTGAGACTCTTTGTCTCTCGTTTTATGAACTAGCCCTCCAAAGGTGTTAGCCGTTTTTTCTGAAATCTACCACCAAAAATCCCTTTCAGTGTGCTCAACCCCTGCGGATTTTTATGGTCACCAGGCTGGTCATTTTCATCTTTATGTTCAGTAAATTACTAGACGTGTTGGGTTACTGCCTTACCTGATTCAGAACGAGCTCATGGCTATGTGATCTTGCATTTCCTTCTGCTGCTGGAGTGTCATGACATTGTGTCAGCTCTGCCACTCTGGCCAAGTCACACGTGTCTCAGAATTCATGCCCAGTTTGCCCTGGTGAAGGGCCTTGCAAGACAGTATTTGTTGAATTCCAGCGGCATTCTGGCCTTTGCTTTGGGGAGGCTTCAGTCTGGAGATGGGAGTCATTCTCCTGAGCTCACCAGAAAACGCCCAGCAGTGGGAAGCCTACAGGACCGCACTGTGCTCCTCATTTAAGGAATTAAAACCGGGCATGTTCTGTCATCAGCCCAGCGGTGGGCGGCGGGTGGAGTGGTCCGGCTGAGGTCCCAGCTGTTGGAAGCCTTTGTGACTGGCGTGACCTTTTTGAATCAGAAGTGAAGCTTTCTCTTTATTTTGGGTCATTTGTTGACCAATCTCTGTGCTCTGTCCTACTGTGTCTTTTACCTAAAGAGAAGGAAAGAAGGGTTAGGACAAATGGGCAGAAAGCATTCAGTGCTGAAAAGAGTGTCATATCACTGCTTTTCTCCTCCCATCTTTCAGTTCTCCATGAATTTGACATTGAATATTGATAAAATGACCTCCACAGTCAAGGGAAGGTAAGTACTAAAGCAGCAGAATGAAGGAACTCAAGAGCTCTTGGAAGATGCCTGTGTCCGCAGACGCATCTGAGAGCCACAGTCCAGCGGCTCAGGAGGGCCACAAGCACCTCCACGTCTGAAACTGTGTTTTTACTGACTTCAGAGAGGAAGGGAAAAGGAGAGAGAGAAACACCAATGATGAGAATCATTGATCGGCTGCCTCCTGCATGCCCCCTACTGGGGATCAAGCCCGCAACCTGGGCATGTGACCTTGACCAGAATCCTGGGACCCTCCAGTCCGCAGGCCAACACTCTATCCACTGAGCCAAACTGGCCAGGGCTCCACGTCTTGTTTCCTTCCAGGATGCTTCTTGCCTAAGCTTGAGCCTCAAGGAAAGGCCTCCTCTAGTTGTTGGGGAAGGAAAGGTTTACCAAACTGAGAGAGGGAAGGGAGATGAATAAAATAGTTGAATACAGTGATTAAGAACATGGGCTTTATAAACTGATGAACGGAGTGGATCCAGAGACATGGAAGCATGGAACAGAGTGCGGAATCTCGGAGGGAATGTGGGGGAGGGTGGGAGGTAATCAACGAAAGACCTTGTATGTACATATGCATAACCCATGGCCACAGACAATAGGATGCTGGGGGCGGGTGGAGGGAGTCAATGGGGGATAAAAGGGGACACGTAATACTTTCAACAATACAGAATTATTTTTAAAAATTTTAAATTAAGTAAGTACGTAATTAACAACTAAAAAAACAAGAGCTTTAGCCCCACCAGCATGGCTCAGTGGTTGAATGTCAACCTATGAACCAAGAGGTCACGGTTGGGTTCCTCGTCAGGGAACATGCCTGGGTTGTGGACTCAGCCCCTAGTGGGGGGCCTGCAGGAGGCAACTGATGGGTGATTTTCTCTTTATCATTGATGTTTCTACCTCTCTCTCCCTCTCCCTTCCTCTCTGAAATCAATATAAAGATATTTTTTTAAATAAAGAACATGGACTTTAGAGTTGATGGCCTGCAGCTTGATTCTTGACCATGCTGCTTGCTGGGTGGGGGCCTTGGACAAGCTGTTGAACATTGAGTCCAGTTTCTTCACCTGTGACCTCTTCGTGTGGTTGTGAGGATTGCAGAGAGCATTCCTGTAGAGCACACAGCCAGGCTCAGTACATGGGCCATTATTAGGAGGCCAGGTTGGGGGGAGCTCCATCCTCCACCCCTGAAAGGCTTCTAGCGGGGTTCTTGTTTTAAAAGCTTTGTTTATGAAACAGCACTTCAGCTCTGCAAATGGCTCTCGCCAGCCAACCAAGGCCAGTGGAAGGGCTGCAGAAGGAGGAAGTATGAAACAGTAAAGGCCGAGATCCAGGCAGTGGGAGCGATCCCGGCAGGAAACACCACTTCCCGTCTTCAGGGTCCCGTTGAGCTTCTCACTGCCGTTGTCAGCACCGGGGACTCGGGGGGGAAAGGGCACCCAGTTGTCAGATGTGCTGAGATTCATTCATTTATTTTGGTTAATCCTCACCCGAGGATATTTTCCCCATTGCCTTTTCAGAGACAGTGTAAAGGAGGGAGGAGGGAGGAGGAGAGAAAAACATTGATGTGAGAGAGAGACATCGATTGGTTGCCTCAAGCACACACTTCAGCCAGGGCTTTGACCAGGCTCTGGGAACAGCTGAGCCCTGTGCCCCGGCAGGGGAGACCCCCAGACCTCTCACCGCAGGGCTCGCAGGCAGCTCCATCCCTGTGTCTGTGCCGCGGCCCTGTCTCCCGCTCCCCCTTCCCCGGGCTCCTCTGCAGCGACAATGCAGCAGGCGCACCAGGCAGGCTGCTTGGTGGGAAGCGCAGGCTACAACGTGACACGGGGACTCCCCACCACCTGGCCGAGCCCCAGCTGCAATATGATGAGGGGGCTCCCCAGCCCGGGCCTTCCCCCTCATCATGAGTCCAGCCTGGGCCTCCGCTTCCTGGAGCACCTGGGTTGACAGGAACCGACAAGTAGGTTGTGGTGCCCATATTCTAGATGCCAAAACTGAGGCTCGGAGGGGAGCAGAGGTCCCTACTCCCAGGCCGCCTCCCCCTCAGCTCAGCCCAGCTCACAGGCGGCTCTCCTAGCTGCCGCCTGGTTGCTATGGTGGTGGAGGAGGAGGAGGCTGCCTGAACATTTGAAAGAAAACATTTAATTCAAACAGGGACCATCTAGCTCCTGTTCCCATCACCGGGGCCCCTCATTGCATCACTGCAGGATTCCAGAGGCCCAGGGACCCGAACTTGAATCGGGTCCCGGCGCCCCCTCCATCGCCGCTGTGGGCAGGATGCTGTCCCACAGCCTCAGCTCTGAATGACCGGGGGCTCGTGATGCCCATTCGCACTCAGTGGGCTGTGTTTTGTTGCGTTTTTGTTTTTGCAGGAAGGGAATACACCTCTCGGTTACAGCAGTGACCGTTACCTACGTAACTTTATTGACATCAGGCCTCGATGCCGGACACCTGGGGCACGGTGTGGTCTCTCCCCTCGCGTCCTTACTCTCAGTGGCAGCATTTTTTAAATGACAGTGGAAGTTAAAAGGCAGGAGTGGGTTAATGATGACAAGGCCACTGCACAAGCCATGTCTAGGACATAGTAAACTTAAAATTGACACTTCAGAGAACAGGAAGGGATACTGGGCTGAGCTGGGTGGGAGGGCTGGCCCCGTCACCAGTGGCCAGGCCCTCGGGGCTGCGGCCAGGCCATGGGTCAGAGAAGACAGCAGCTGATCCCCTAAGTGAAGCCCGGCAGGCAGACTGGTGTAGTCGTGGTGAGAGTCGACGTGTGGAGTGATGTATACTTCCGTTCCCCCGACCAATCCCTCTCTATTTCATCACTGATGAATCTGTGTACTAATTAATAGCTGCTACTTCATATTCAGCAGCTTAAGCTGCAGCTGAAAATTACAGCAACCGAGAATGAGTGATGGCCCAGATACACCAATTACGTCTCCTGGGAAGTGCCCAGGATCTGTAGACCATTTTCTCTCCTCCTCCGTCGCCTTCCCCGGGTGAGTAAGTTTGCTCTAATCACTTTTGAGGAAAGCAAGTTCCGTAGTCATTCGAGCAGCTGGGGGTTCTTTAGCGGAGAGCCAGGGTAGGGTTGGGTGCGGTCTCCGGACCCCTATCCTGTACAGTGGTTGCCCCAGGAGTCTTTCCATTGTAATGGGGTACACATTCCACCCACACTCGCTCCGGAAAGCTCCAGGAGGAAAGTGATTGCATCAGTGAGAAGAACTTGCAGGGGCGGGGGCTGGGCTCGCAGATTGGCTCCAGCGATGACCCAGGACTCGGCCTCTCCATGTCTGAGCACCGTTCTCTCATTCCTCGGCTCATCCAGAAGCCGCCTTTCTCTGCAGCTGCAGAATCAGCAGCTCTGGGCTTGCAGGATCCTCAGCGCTTGAGGCCCCGAGGGAGAGAAAGTATCTTTCTCCCAGGGCCCAGCTCTGCCCGGCTGCCGTGCCCTCCCCTGCCCCATCAGGTACCACGGCTGTGCGCTGCCCGGCTGCCTCCTGAGCCCGCCCGGCTGGGAGAAGCCAGACAGCCAAGCAGGACTGCAGAGTGGACGAGGGAGGAGCCTGAAGAGGAAGCAAGGCCAGGCCTGCACGCAGGAGGCCAGCTCTGGCCTCAGGCGAATACGCCTTAGCGCCCACCCGGAGGACGATGACCGGAAGTCCCCTGGCCCTGGTTCCCTGCTCTTCCCCCTGCACTCACGGGAGCTGTCGGTGCTGTGTCTCCCTGTCAGGTGTGAGGTGGGCACTGCTCCCTCTGTGTGGGTTTTGTTACCAGAACTTGGACATAAGTTCAGAGCCAGACCTTGAGATTTTTAAAGTCTTGTTTTATTCTTACTAGAGGCCGGGTGCATGAATTTGTGCACCAGTGGGGTCCCTCAGCCTGGCCTGCGGGATTGGGCTGAAACCAGCTCTCTGACATCCCCCGAGGGGTTCTGGATTGCGAGAGGGCACAGGCCAGGCTGGGGAACCCCACCGGTGCACGATCGGGCCGGGGAGGGACCACAGGAGGGCTCCAGGGTGTGTGGCCCATCTTGCTCAGTCCCCAATCGGCCAGACCCCAGCAGCAAGCTGACCTACCAGTCAGAGCGTCTGCCTCCTGGTGGCCAGTGCACATCACAGCGAGCGGTTGAGCAGCCTTAGCATATCATTAGCATATTATGCTCTGATTGGTTGAATGGACAACTTGACGACCAGACACTTAGCATATTAGGCTTTTATTATATCAGATTATTTCTTGTATGTTCATTATAGACAATTTTAGAAAATGCAAAAAACTAGGGAAAAAATTCACTCTGAAAGGTTGCTACAGCTGGTAGGTGGTGTATTTCCTTCTTTTTACCTGGGTGAGCTTAAGCTGTTTGTATAACTTGGAACCTGCTTTTCCCCCTAAAAATCTTAACTTCCTCAGGTTGCTGCCTTGATGACCTGCGTGGAGCTGGCCTGGAGCTCCTTGGTCCCGAGTGGAGCGAGTGGAGCCTGGGCCTCGGGACAGACTGCCGCCCTGCTGGGCTGAGCTCTCCCAGGAGGGCCAGGGGACCCTCCCGGGGGGAGAGAGAGACGGGCAAGGAGCCAGGCAAGTCCTGACTCTCAGACAACCCAACTCTTGCAACCCCGACACTTCTTCAAGACCCCCCCCCCCCATCCTGTGCACACAGCATCCTGTGTGTGCAACAGCCAGCAACAGCCCCACGGTTTGGCTGCTGCCTGACTGCACTGCTCCTGGCGCAGTTGTCGGTGAAGCGGGAAGCGGAGGCACATCAGCCCGGGCCGGTTCCTCTCGCTGGCTGGCTGGTGGCCCCCAGCAGAATATCAAGTCCCTTTGCTGGTGCGTTCTGCTTCTTGGGGTCCCCCTGCCTCACCAGGAAGGACTTGTGAGGCAGCTTCTGAGTGTCCCACGGTCTCCTGGCCCCACTGTGGTGAGTCCCGAGCAGTGGCTCTGCTCCTACCTAGCCCAGTTACAAAACGCCCACTGTTTACCCCGGCAGGGCGCTGAGCGGGCCGGGGGCTATTCCCTCCGTGTGGAAAGCCACGCTCAGGAGTTCAGGCTCAGAAATGATTCACTGGCGTGGTTCCCTGTTGCTCTTACAGTGCATGGTGCGGTCACACACACTCTATAAGGGAAGTGATTTCTCACCCGATAGGTCACAATAGCTCTCCAGAGTGAGAGCTTGTG
>NW_006298521.1:1370539-1371694 GCF_000327345.1 Myotis davidii
GAAGGGGGGATCTCAGCCATTCCCCCAGAAAGCCGGCTACTCGCCCGCGCCACCTAGTGACTGGGAGAGGTATGACTGGGCGCTTTGGGCAGCAGAAAAGATGATATGGGAGCGGGAGCGTTGGCCGTGGGTGGGCCTGGAGGACAGTTCTCCAGCGATGGACACGGCACAGGCCTGTCACCAAGGAGGTGAGGCCTGAGGAAACCTAGGAATTTCCATTACAACTGAGCATTTTACTGAGGAAGAAAGAAGGGACTTAGGGATGGCAGTTCCTCACAATCTTAAGCATAGAGTTACCCTATGACCCAGCAAACCCTTTTCTGGGTAAACACCAAAAAGAATTGAAAGCGGGGAATCGGATACTTGTCCACCCCTATTCATCTAGTCACAGCCGCCAAAAGGTGGGAGCAACCCCGGTGTCCCTGGACGAACGAGTGGGTAAGCAACGTGTGGTCCATCCGACAAACAGTATGATTCAGCCGAAGAAGGGAGGAAGCTGACACAGGCTGCACGGTGGGTGAGCCGGGAGGACATTCAGCTCAGGGAAGTGAGCCAGAGGCGGCGGGGAGGGTCGGGGGGCCCGCCGGCCCGGGCTGCGGTGGGCAGGCTGAAGAAAGCGTGTCTCCAGTAATATTTGTGGAAGTGTTTGGTTTGCTAGGTGTTGAGGAATGAATTGTAACTTTCATTCTCGGTGACCTGTGCTGAGGATTATGGGAATTCGGGGTATGGAAGGGGGTGTGTGGAAGGGACCTTAGGATGCAATGGATGAAGCCGCCCGCGCTGCTCTCATGGCCCGCAGGGCCTGCCCTCCCTGAGCAGATCCAGGCTGTTTGTAGCCGGAACAAAAGTAAATGCCAGGGGCTCTCCGTGATTATATGCGTGAGCCTCAGGGTTGGGGTTCTGGGCATCTATTGTGAATGTCCAGGAGCCGCCTCTGCTATTTCCAGTTCCAGAGAATGTTCCAGATGGGAAGGGAGCTGGTGATGGGCCTCCGAAGGGGCGGGTTCACTGTGGAGTCGGCCTTGGCGGGAGCCTGGGTTTTCTGTTTTAAATTGGGAGGAGCTGTTCTGGAATCCTCATGGGCCCTGGGGTGGGAGAGGGTAGTTGAGTGCTCCTCTCCTCAGCAGGTAGAGTCAGTGTGTGTGTGTGTGGGGG
>NW_006298521.1:1371730-1373502 GCF_000327345.1 Myotis davidii
AGTCAGATGAGCAACCCCAGGCAGTGGGATGGCTTCTGCCGGCTTCCGAGCTGCCCAGAGTGAGTAAGCACAGTGCATGGAAATAGCAGCTAAGAATGTCACCGCCCACTTCCCAAACTTTCCAAGGAAACAGTGGCCCAGCTGAGGCCGTCTGAGCAAAACGGAGGCACCCCAGTGTGTGTGCAGCCAGAGCTGGGCTTCCCTGGAAGAGAACGCTGTCTGCAACTGTCTTTGTTTCCTGTCCACAGACAGACAGACCCCTTGGTGGGCGTCTGTGGCTCAAGCCCAGGCACGCACACTGGGCCAGGCCCCACCCGCCCACACCAGGTGGCACCAGTTAGCCATCACCTGACAGGTCAGCTACCCCACGACAACAGGCCACTCAGAACCCGTCAGCCTGGGGTCCTCCTCCATAGAGAGGGCTCGGTTCTGCCCAAGCAGCCGCCCAGGCTGCTGTGAAAGCCTGTGAATAGCCAAGTGTGGCTTCGGTTGCTACCAGTCACCCTGGCAGTGCCCCCTCATGGTCTGTGCTGTCCTCTGAGGCCTTTTACAAATCCTCCCCTAAGGCTCTGTCGTTTTTAAAAACTGATGGAGCCCTAGCTGGCTTGGCTCAGTGGATAGAGCGTCAGCCTGCAGACTTAAGGGTCCCAGGGTCGATTCTGGCCAAGGGCACATGCTGGGTTGCAGGCTCGCTCCCCAGTGGGGGGGTGTGCAGGCGGCAGCTGATCAATGATTCTCTCTCATCATTGATGCTTCTATCTCTCTTTCCTTCTCTCTTCCTCTCTGAAATCAATAAAGAAATATATTTTTAAAAAATTGATGGAGAGGGAGAGAAAGAGAAACATGGATGCCCATGCCCCTAAAGAGTGGAGTGGTGGCCTGTGGTGTACAGCCAGTGCTCCAACCCGCCAGGGCCCCCTCAGGGCTCCTGCGATGGAAGGGCGTCAGGTGCTGTGGGTGAGACACACACTGAATTTGGAGATTTAGTGAAAAGGGGGGATGAAATATCTCAATAACTTAATACTGATTACGTGTCAAAATGACAATATTTTGAAAAATATTTGATTAAATAAAATATATTATTAAACTTTTAAAAATAAAGTCGTGAAAAGTAGTAGCGAAACGACTGAGCCCAGCGACCTCAGGGTTGGAGGCAGAGTCTAAGGGTGTAGGTCCACCGGGCACAGCCGGTGCTGTGGGATGCGGGCGGGCCGCACCGAGCCGGCCCCGCCCAGTGCCCCTGTGCCCGCCTCCCCTTGGGGACACCCTGAGTGCGCCTGGCCCCCAGCATCACCCCAAGGACTAAGTGTTTCACGGTCAGTTAACAGGGTCTCTTCAGGTTCTGGTCAGTAATAATAAACCCTAAAACAGTGATGGCGAACCTATGACACGCGTGTCAGAGGTGACACGCGAACTCATTTTTTTGGTTGATTTTTCTTTGTTAAATGGCATTTAAATATCTACACTAATAAAAGAGAAACATGGTAATTGGCGTACGACCGCTACCCTTTTCATTGGCTAATCAGCAAGATATGCAAATTAACTGCCAGCCAAGATGGCGGCCGGCAGCCAGGCAGCTTGAAACTAATATGAGGTTTGCTTGCTTCAGTGACAGAGGAAACCAATGTTCCCCGCCTGCCCTGCAGGCCTCTGAGCCTGCAGTTTGAAACATTTTAACAAATACAGAAGCTAAAAAAAAAACCCAGAAACCAGCTTTCAGTGAGCTGGGATCTCCGAGCTGGAGTCAGAGCTGGAGTTATACATTGTTTCAA
>NW_006298521.1:1373747-1381116 GCF_000327345.1 Myotis davidii
ACACTGACCACCAGGGGGCAGATGCTCAACGCAGGAGCTGCCCCCTGGTGGTCAGTGCGCTCCCACAGGGGGAGCGCAGCTTAGCCACAAGCCAGGCTGATGGCTGCCAGCACAGTGGTTTTGGCGGGAGCCTCTCCCGTCTCAGCAGCGCTAAGGATGTCCAACTGTAGCCTAGGCCTGCTCCCTTCTGGCAACTGGACATCCCCCGAGGGCTCCTGGGCTGCCAGAGCGATGTCTGATTGCCAGCTTAGGCCCAATCCCCCGGGGAGCGGGCTTAAACCAGCAGGTGGTCATCCCCCCAGGGGTCCCAGACTGTGAGAGGGCACAGGCCGGGCTAAGGGATACTCCCCCCCCGAGTGCACAAATTTTTGTGCACCGGGCCTCTAGTATAAAATAAACATAAAAAATATAAGTCTTTGTTTTACTATGGTTGCAAATATCAAAAAATTTCTACATGTGACACGGCACCAGAGTTAAGCTAGGGTTTTTCAAAATGCTGACAGGCCGAGCTCAAAAGGTTCCCCATCACTGCCCTAAAACCACTCCTACCAGCAGCCAGGACAGTCCAACAGGGGCAACCCTTGCCTGGGAGGAAACGGCCTTTCTCACCCGGAGGCGCGGAGGGGCAGTGCAGGGCGGTGTCTGAAGTGCAGTGAGTGGGGCGGACACCTCCCACGCCTTGGTTAGAACGCGGACTTAACGCAGTTGCTGATACTTACTCGGCTCTTTTTGGCTCTTGCCATGTGTTGGGCCTCCAAGTGCTTTCCAGGTTCTCAACCCTGGGGGCTCCCTGGAGGAGGAAACCGAAGCTCAGAAACCTGAAATCCGTGGTGGAGCCCGTCCCCCAGTAAGTGGAGGGCTGTGTTAGAATAGAGAGAGGGAGAGAGAGAGAGAGTCGTTACTTCTTGGTTTCCAGAAACCTTCCCCTCTAAAACCGAGGTCTCCACAGTGCGATTCCTGGAGAAATGAGTGTCCTGCTCTTGGCTTTATGCATTTGGCCGGTAAGGGACTCAGGATCTCTCAGCTCTCCTGACTTTCCTGTCGCTGCACTTGCTTCGTAGTTACCGGATTTACTGAATCAGCAAAAACCAGCCATAGAGGCTCAGCGACCCCACTGAGCAGGGCGCTTGCGCCTTTGGGAGAGTCTGGCCCGGGGGTGGGGGCGAAGCTGAGGCCGAGGCCACCCAGGCTGAGCTGGAGTCCCAGGCAGCTCCTCTGTGTCCTCCCTCCCCACCCTCCTGGCCCTTCCCTGCCCTCCTGGCTGGTCCCGCTCCTCCCATGTAGTAGCTGCCCTGGCCCACTGCCCACTGCCCAGGACACTTGCATCTGCCCTGGACCCTTCCCGCCCCGGGCCTCCTCACTCCTCATGCAGGAGACCCTCCTGAGGTCCACCCTGCGCTCGGCCCACGCACACACACACACACACACACACACACACACGCACGCACACACACACACAGGGACTCCTGCTCAGAAGTGCCCTCGGCCCCTCAGGGGCAGCCCTCAGCTGCCAGGCCTGTGGCCCTCGATGGAACCCCTGCTGCCACTTCCCTCCCCTCCCTGCTCACCCACAATGACCTCCATCTGGGAATCTGCTTTTCTCCCTGCCCTCCAGAGCCCATCCCTTCCCCCCAAGCCCGGGAACTCCTAACCGTGCTCCCCAAGGCTCCTCAGAAATGTCCCGCCTCGGGGCACTGCCTGGCCACCCCAGCCTCCCTCCCAGGCCACCGTCGTCTCATTTCTGTTTCTGTCCCGACTGGCGGTCAGGTCTGTCTGCTCCGGGAACCTGCGCACCCAGCACAGGTCTGCCCAGTGCCCGATGCGGGAGGGACGGGTTTGTGTCTTCCAGTGCCTGGGACAGCCCTTGGCCTGCGTCTCCCGCACGGCCTCTGTCCCTGTGCAGGAGCTTGGGGAGGATGGTGATGTCCCGTGTTAGAGGAAGGACGGCTTCCCACATCGCCCGCTGCTTCTGGCTGAGGTCAGACTGGACCCCACGCTGGTCGGCCATCCTTCCCAGGGTCGCTAACAACCTCAGGGGGGGCTGGGGAGGCTGGGGACAGCCTGAGATGGATGCAGAGGATTGGGCCGCTGGCCCCCTGGGGCCTGGTGCACACGGATCAGGGAGGGATAGGGTCGTCCCTGTGGGTCTCTGACCAGGAGGACCAGGTGGGTGGCAGCGCCATCCTTGGAGTTTTCGGTGAAGATGAGCTCGGGCTGGACCCCGACTGTGAAAAGCCAATTTTGCTTTTTTAAAAGTGTCCCTTCAGAGGGGTTGCTAAGCGCGGTGCTTTGCATACGGGTTAGGTTTCGTCAGCAGGCTCTGAGTTCTGTGTCTCATGCCTTATTTGGGGAGGCCCAGATGCAGGGTTGTGTCGTAGGCTCCATTTCCGATCACACGTGTTTTCTTTGGCTACTAAAGGCAGTCTGTAAACCCAGCACATAAAGATGGCATCTCCCTCAGCTTCCGGATGCGCAATGACGAGCCCTGTGGCTGATGTCTTCCTTCGTTTTTTTCTTTTATTTCTCCTCCTGGATTTCCCCAGGGGACAGCCCTCCGGAGAACTCCTCAGGGGTGAGGAGACCTATGTTCCTGCTCCCTCGCTGTCGGGCCTGGAGGGGCCTGGAGAATATCTCCACTGTGCTGTTTTTCTACCACCCTGAGGCCTCCTCCTTACGCCCCCACGTGTCTTCTTTCTTGCGTTCTTTTTTCTTTTAAAGACTCATTCATTGATTTTTAGAAGGAGGAGAAGGGAGAGAGAAAGAGAATCACTGATGTGAGAGTGAAACATTGATTAGCGGCCTCCCTACCGTGGATGGAACCCGGAACCTGGGCGTGTGTCCTGACCAGGCACTGAACCGATGACCTCTGGGTGCCTGGGGCTACACCCAACCAACTGAGCCACACCGGCCAGGGCTGTTTTTAATTTGTTTAGTTAATTGATTTGATTTTTCCAGTGTGGTTTTTAAAATTAATTAAGTTTTAATCCTCACCCAAGTACTAGTACATGCTTAGAGAAGGGGTAGGGGGAGAGAGAGAGGAGAGAAACATCCATGTGAGAGAGAAGCATCGATCAATTGCGTTCCTTACGTGTCCCGACAGGCGATTGGACCTGCACCCCAGGCATCTGCCCTGACCGGGAATAGAACCAGCACTTTTCGGTGTGGTGCACAGGGCGATGCCAGGCGGTCCTTTCTCCCCCATCCCCCCACCCCCCCACACACACACCTACCACCCAGAGTGTCCGTCCTCCATGAACTCCCATCTCAGCTTCACTTAGGGCCTTGCAGTCCTTTTGCTCAGAACGTCTCTCCCATCTTCTCATATTTCAAACCTCAGTTTGAAGGCACACCTTGGAGCGCCCTCTCTGGTCCCTGGATGATCCTTAGGCCCCGAGCCAGGGCTGCAGACACAGGGCTCCACAGCCTGGCATGGCCGGCAGACCACCTGGGCAATGACAGCGCAGTGGGGTCCCCCCAAGGGAGGCCCAAAGCCGAGAAGGACAGGTGTCCCCGCCCTGGAAGCCACAAAGGCGGGCAGGAAGGATGGCCCTGAGTGGCTAACCAGGAGAGAAAGGTGCCGCGTACTGAGGCAGGGCCTCTCCAGGGAGGGGCTGGTCTTGGGGAGGCGCACACGGCAGCTGGCGGGCCTCACGGACGGGATTCCACACCCATTCAACAAACACCTATCAAGAGTCTACCCTGCGCCTGGCCGGTGTGGCTCAATGGTTGAGCGTCTTCCCATGCACTGAGAGGTCACCTGTTCGAGTCCCGGTCAGAGCACATGCCCGGATTGTAGGCTCGACCCCCAGTGCAGGGCGTGCAGGCGGCAGCCAGTTGATGTTTCTCTCTCATGGATGTTTTCATCTCTCCCGTCCCTTCTTCTCTCTGTAAAATCAATAAGAACATATTTTTTTTAAAAAAACCTACCCCTCGCTCTGCAGCCCACGCTGAGAGCACAGTGCGCATCCTGGGGGAGGGGCAGTGGACGGCGAGGCAAAAAAATGAGTTCGCGTGTCACCTCTGACACGCGTGTCATAGGTTTGCCATCACCGACTAGACCCAGGTGCAGGGGACAGTGAGGAAGGGCGCTGCTTGGCGGCCAGGTTGCTGCCGGCTGCAGGAGCAGGTTGGCCTGGTATCATTCTGCAGCTCCTGCCTCCGCAGACACCCCTTGGGCCTGTGGGCTCCCTGGCCTCATGTCACAGGTGCACGCAGCTCTGCCAACAGGCAAGTAGGTGGTGGTGGGGGGACGGGGCAGGAGGGGAAGAAGACTGTGCAGAGGCCCCTCCTCGAGGTCCTTTCTTCACCAGCTCCTCAGACCAGCAGGGGAAGCTGTGGGGCGCGGTTACGGTGTTTTGGCCAGGTTCAAGCCTCGGACTAATGAAAGGACAGGGTCCTCTCATTGTCACGTGCAAGTCCTAGCTGGAGGGCAGGGCCCTCCCAGCACAATACCCTCACTCAGGGCCCCTTTTGGCCGTAACAGGAAGCCCCCTCACCCCAACTCCCTGCCACTCCCCTGGCTGCAGGGCCCAGCCCTCCTCCTCCTCCGCTCAGATCCTGCCCCTGCTCTCACGTTCCCACCCTCTGTCCCTTCCTTCCTTTGCTCGTTCACCTGAGGACCATGTACTGGGCTCCTCCCTGGGACCAGGGCCCGGGCCCCAGGAGGGAAAAAGGCCGAGGTCCCTGCCCTCTACAGAAGCCTCTGGATGGCGGGCGAGACAGGTGTGCCAACCAGCAGGTACAGGTGAGGGAGGGCGTGTGGTCAGACCCCTGTGCGTGGTTCATTAGGTGAGCTTGGGTGGGTGGGGAGGGCCACACCAGGGGAGGTGACACTGAAGCTGGGATTTGGGAGACCATTTAGAATTCATCACAAACTCTGCCCCCAAGTCCTGGGCCCACTCAGACCCTCTCTCCCCTCATTACCAACGCCGTCCGTCATCTTCCACAGGCCGGTGCTGAGACCCGCGGGGTCCTGCCCACTAGGCAGCCTCCCCCAGGCCAGGGTCCCGCTGTGAGGCCTGCGTGAGGTTCTGACACCCCGTCCAGACCCCTTAAGAATCCCGGGGACCCGGGCCGTCATGCAGGGCCCTGGCTCAGCCCCGCACTCAGTTTACTGCCCGCGGTGCTGCCCTGTGATCTGTAATCGCTTGGCCGGGCTCTGCGTTTCATCTGCACTGAGCTCTGCAGGCCCAGCAGCGGCTCTGACCCAGCCTCACCGGTCCCTCCGGCAAAGACACCAGGACACGCCTGCTAAGGCTCCTGGGCAGCTGCGTAACCTAGTGCAGGTTTCACTGTATTTCCTGGCCTCCCTGCTGACTCGGGAATAAAGTTTCTGGCAACGAAGAATGTCCTTGTGAGATGTTCTTTTTATTAAGAGACGCGACATTGTCCGTGAAGACTCCACCGGCGCCTTGGGAATCAGGGAGGTCGTTCCCGCTGGGAGAGGCTCTCTTTAGGAAGTGACTCCCGATGATGGAACGCCTTAAGTAGCAGCTTCCCCGTGCGTGTCCATGTGCTCCGACATATTCACAGTCATTCACTCTGTCTGCCCAGGTGCCCAGCGTGCTGTGCTCCAGCTCCAGCTCCGAGCAGCCGGGAGCAGCGGGGAGACGGTCCCCCCAACCCCCAAGGGTCACCTGGGAAGTGTCCCGAAGCAGGGGCCACACAGATGGGATCTGCCAGGGGCCCTGGAGCTTCCAGGCAGGAGGTAGGGGATCCCGGGAGAGGGAACTTGTCAGAGGCGCCAGGGTGTGAAGGTGAAGGGGCTGGAGGAGGCCAGGCAGTGGGGAGGGCTGGGTCAGGAGAGGAGGGGGCAGAGAGCAGGGCCTTGTGCTGGTCTGAGGGGCGGGCGAGACGGGGGAGGTGGGGGAGGTGGCGCGCAGAGTGTCACCCAGAGCCTGTCCTAGGAGCTGACTTGGCTCAGGCAGGAGGACCGACCAGAGCCTCGCCAGCCTGGTCCTGGGGTGCAGGTGGTGGTAAGGACTGGGCAGTGTGGGCCTGTCTGTGGCCCAGGCGCTCGGAGGGGAAGGTTCAGGAATCCTCTCCAAGGTGGCATCCGACAGGGGACCCAGGTATGGCATTGGGGGGCAGGGGGGCTGGTAGAAGTGGGAAAGCCATCTTCTTTCTAACAGGGCAACACTGGGGGGAAGGGGTGACTTACACATTAGCGGTACGGAGCCTGGGGAACGGGGTGGGGGGATCAGGAGAGAGGAACCGGCCTGGCCAGTGGCTTCCATGTGGCCATCGGCTGGGTGTCTCCAACGTGGGCGGGAGGGGAGAGAAGCTGGTCAGAGGACAGCAGGAGAGAGCGTTAGAGGTGGGCTGGGCGGGTCAGCAGGAGGGGCAGATGTTCCCAACATCCAGGTTCACACATCTGCTCACATACCTGCCTTTCTCACTCCTCCCAGATTTACAAACCTTGAACCATCGTCTAATTTCCCCAATAAATTCATAGTCATTGCAGTTAACCCCAGTCCACGCACCCGTCATGGTTGTAATAATGACCCTCATTTCATTATTATAAATAATTCATAACTCATAACTACCAAACTATGATCTCGCCAGGGGCTGCCACGTGCCAGGAGAAGGGCTTTTACCTGTATCCTCCCCAGAGAGAGAAAACGGGGCTGGAAGGCTGTGCTCCGCCCTCCTGGCTATAACTGCCCGCAGGCCCTGGTGCCAGGCCGGGCGTGTCTGCCAGGCGACAAGGCCAGCTGGGCCGCGGGGTGGGGGCAGCACACCAGGCTTGGACCTGCATTCGTTTCAGTTGGAAAGTGACTTACCGGCTGTTCTTAGACAAGTCCTTAGGTAGGTCTCCTAAGGGACGCTGGCCTCGGTTTCCTCATCTGTACAATGGGGCTAATAATGCCGCCTCCCGGGGTCTTCATGAAGGATTAACGTGAGACAACGTGGACAGCCCTGAGCATGAGGCCTGACATTGAACATGACTCCCACCGGGTGGCTGCCTCCCGGGTGCGCCACCCACACTTTGGGGTCCAGCAGAGCCCAGCACAGCAGTCCCTCGGGGGCCAGGCCTTCTCCTGCCCCCCGCCCTGGCAAGGCCTACTCCTGCGCCCGTGGTTCGGCTCCCCGAGCGCCGTGGCCAAGAGGGAGGAGCTGCGTTCACGCGCTCTGTGTTCCCACTGGCGCTAGCGCGAGCTCTGTGACTGTCGACTGAGTGGGCGACCCCCATCTCAGAGGAGGAGAGACGGGACCCCGAGCAATCAGACCAGCGGTGCCGGCGAGGCTTCAAACTCCAGCCTCAGGCGACTGGGCTGCCCGACTCCTTTCTCCACCCAGAAAAGACAAGCACAGGGCCCAGAGGTCCATCCTGGAGCCCCATCGCCAGCTCCGCCCCCCCCCCCCCCAC
>NW_006298521.1:1381169-1383968 GCF_000327345.1 Myotis davidii
GCTGGGGTCAGAGTCACTGAGCGCATTCCCTGCGCCTTCAACAAACCCGCAGCTGCTGCTCCAAGCCCCCAGGTGCCCTTGGCCACAGCTCTCCAGGCTGCCACTCTGCCCATCCACCCTGCTTGTGCCAGGCAACACCGCTGCCCACCGGGCTCCCGGGAAGACCGGCCCTGGTGCTCTCGCCTGGCTGGCCTAAGCGCTGTCCCCTCACCAGCTCCGGGTTCCCCTGCTGGGCCAGGTCTGGATGTTCTTCCCAAGGCGGCCTGCTCACCCTGCCCTGCCCCACGTCGCCCTCATCTGGATTCTGCAGACAACAACGTTGTCAGGGCACATTTTATTTTATTTTTTAAATATATATTGTTATTGATTTTAGAGAGGAAGGGAGAGGGAGAGAGACATCGATGAGGAGAGAGAATCACTGATCTGCTGCCTCTTGCATGCCCCCTACTGGGGATCAAGCCCACAACCTGGGCATGTGCCCTTGACCAGAATTGAACCTGGGACCCTTCAGTCCTCAGGCCGAGGCTCTGTCCACTGAGCCAAGCCAGCTAGGGCTGGTCAGGGCACTTTAAACCTCAATGGCTCCCAATTGCCTGCTGACCATCCCACCTGCTTTAGGAAGCATTTGGCCTTTGGCCCGTCAGTCCGCTCACGGGGCAGGCGCTGCCCTGGTCCGTCCTGCTTCCGCTCTGTCCTCCGCACCCCAAGCTCCTGAGGTCACCTGCGCTCTCCCACCTCAGGAGCTGGGGGGGTCTGTGGGCGCTGTCCCCCAGAAGCAGCCCTGGGCCAATGAGGGCAGGGAGCTGGGGGGGCAGCAGCCCTGCTCTCTCCTGTTGAGCAGGGCCGCTGGGTGCTGAGGTCCACATGGTCTCCAGAATCCCTGGTACAGCCACCCATGGCCCCCGCGGAGGTGACTGCTCCTTACCCACCTCCTGGGGCTTCCTTTTCTTCCCAGCTCACCTCCACTCCCCACCCCGTGCTTCTGGGGTCACCCCTGGGGTGACTGACCTCCCAGCCACACTCTCTCCTAGCGCATGGTTGGCTTCTAGCTTAAATCCAAGCCACCGCCTTCCTCCCCATCACACCTGTGTTCTGACCACCCATGCGTTCCAGCTCTGCATCCCAGCTTCTTGGCTGCCTGGTCCCGAAATGTCCCCGCCCCCACAGCTGCGATTTGAACCCGGTGGGGCCCAGCTGCAAGGCCAGGATCTGGAGCCCCACGGACACCCACTAACTAGGTGACTTGCAAGTAACTCAGCCACCTTGAGCCTCAGTTTCCCCATTAGACCACAGGTGATGATACTGTCACCCCCGCCCCAGGGGGTTGCAGCAGTCAGGGACTGGATGGAGTGTGAAGCTGGTCAGTGAGAATGGGGCTCCCTCCTTGGGGTTCCCGCCCCCTGTTCACACCCAGACGCCTAGCAGGACCCCGCAATGGTGAGTGGAAGCCAGGCCCTCCGCACTCTCCTCACTCCCCAGCAATGAGCTCCCATGCACTGCGGCTTGGGCCACAGAGAGAGGAACCTGAATACGCCCGCCGTTGATTTCAACACATGTGTGACCAATGAGATGATTATAGGTTTTACCAAAAAGCCAGTGACCTTTACAGCGATTACAGTAGAATCCTCTCCTAAGCTCCCTCTCTGGCTCCCGGAATCCTGGCCCCCTGGGCAGCCCACTTGGCCAGGCTGGCATCCAGGCCAGCACACGCACTGAGCAGGGGGACACCACCTTGAGTTGGACACCATTTTTGCTGAAAAAAAACCGAGAATGGAAGGAGCCAGGGCATCCAGGGGCCCCTAGAGTGAGCCTTTCTGTTTTGCATTTGGTGAATCCTGCTGCTTCCCCGTTGGTGCTAAACCCAGTGGAATACCCACTCAGAACATGTGTTAGTTTCGAGTTGGATGACGATGCTCAGGAGTTAACCAGCTCCCTTACTGAGCGATCCCTTACGGAGGCTCCCGGAAGCAGGGCAGGGACGACAGGACCCCGTGTTCAGGGAGCCCAACACACAAGCACACGTGTCACTGGCACTGAGAGTCCAGAACTGCATTGGGGCCACAGATCTGCTGAGCCTGGCGTGGCTTGTGGCCGATGGCATGGGTTGAAAGGGGCATTTGCTGAGTGTGTCCCGGGGTGCTTTCTGTGCTGGGGGGAGTATGAAGTGATCGTGATCCATCAGTGTGAACGTTTACAGTACGATTGCACCATTTCTCCCCAGCGTCTTGCAAACATACTGGCTGCTATTCACAGGGCACAGGCATCCCGATGTTACCACTGTACCGGTTTATAATGCGGATTTTGTAATCAAAGAAAACACGATCATTTCAAGAGAAACATCAAAAGTGTTTTATTCTAAGTAATGTCCATCGCTAGCTACACATTTCCCCATCTTTCAGGTAATTTGTGGATACCGCCCCAATAGAACTTTTCTTGTTTTGAGGCAGACCATTCAGAGATCCAATTTTCCAGTTCTTC
The DNA here is from genome assembly GCF_000327345.1 of Myotis davidii. NCBI lineage: Eukaryota > Metazoa > Chordata > Mammalia > Chiroptera > Vespertilionidae > Myotis > Myotis davidii. Next base: position 1,383,648 of record NW_006298521.1, read on the forward strand.
GTACGTTTTGAAGTGCTGCTCAGAAAGTGCGTGTGCCATCGATCGGAACAAGTGGTCATCTGAAGGAGCAAGGTCTGGTGAATACAGGCAAGATCTTTTAATGCATCTTTAACGGGTTTTGAAGTGTGTGATGGTGCATTATCATGAAGCAAAATTACTTTGCCACGTGTTCTGGCACATTCTGGTCATTTCACGATCAAAACGTGGTTCAAACTGTTTGTTGATTGTCAGTGGCGATCAGTGTTAACGGTTTCACCTGGTTTTAGAAGCACATAATACACCACGCCTTCCTGATCCCACCAAAAGCAGAGCACTGTCTTC
>NW_006298521.1:1384420-1385512 GCF_000327345.1 Myotis davidii
ATGAATTTCGACATTTTTAAGCGTAAAAATATCTATGATGTTAACACCTTCAGAAAATTTGACACGTGAAGTTTTGAAGCTTGCTGTCAATACAACAAAATAGCATACATATCAAATCGCATATATATCACCATACGTGTAATTCCGGCTAGTGAAAAAAATCCGCATTATTAACCGGTGCACCTAGTAATTGACCAGCATGGTAAATCCGCGGCGCTAACCCGCTGGACTAGAGACTTGGAGACATGGACCTCCTGGCTGTGGGCCTGGGGGCTCGGAAATGTGATTTCCGCGGCTGTAGTTACTGTTTTATGTCACATGGACCGGCACGTTTACGATTTTTTTTTAAATATATTTTATTGAGTTTTTACAGAGAGGAAAGGAGAGAGATAGAAAGTTAGAAACATCGATGAGAGAGAAACGTCGATCAGCTGCCTCCTGCACATGCCCCACTGGGGAAGTGCCCGTAACCCAGGCACATGCCCTTGACCGGAATCGAACCCGGGACCCTTCAGTCCGCAGGCCGATGCTCTATCCACTGAGCCAAACCGGTTTAACCGAGCAGGCACATGTTGACCGAAATCAAACCGGGGACCTTTCAGTCCGCAGGCCGACGCTCTATCCACTGAGCCAAACCGGTTTCGGCACGTTTACGGTTTTTAACAAAGGTCTTAAAGAGCCCGGTGCCTCTGTGGAGAGTTTAGTGTGAGTGTAAAAAGTCGCTAACGGAGGAGTGAAGAGATCCACGTTCATGGTGTTAGCACCACACGGTGGCCTTCAGGCGGCGGGCGTCTGGCACAGAGTTTCATCTCCCAGGTCGCCGCGCTCGCGTGCGGGGAGGCAGGCGGGACGCAAGACAAGTTAAACAAATAGGAAGGGGAAGAGGGGTCGGGAACGGAGGGGCCGGAGAGAGCCGGAGGAGAAAAGAAATGAAAAACGGACCTAAGGATCCTTAACCCCGGCCTTAGACGGGGCTCCCCAGAGCAGGGCGATGGGGGCCCCTGTTATCCTTGGGTTTGGCTCGGAGGGCAAGAGGAGGAGCGCCCCACGCCGAGACCCGCGAGTTTGCGCCCCTCGGTGCCACTTTTGTTC
>NW_006298521.1:1386872-1387483 GCF_000327345.1 Myotis davidii
CGCGCTCAGCGACAAACAAGTAAGCGAGCTGGGCCTGCGCGCACCCCCGCCTCGGGGGCGAGGGGGGTCGCCGGGTACTTGGCAGCACCCGAAAAAGTGCGGGCCTCAGCGCAGCGCGCTCAGACTCCCAACGGAGTCCGTGTCCGCCCTCAAAGTTACCGGGCCCCCCTTTTCTGGAAAGAAAGAGCCGGGTTCTCAGAGGCCGAGGGGGAAAGTGCAGTGGCCGAACGACAGGAGCTGCACTTAAAAGGCGGCGCGCGGCCCGGCGTCCATTTTGAGTTGGTGGACATGTTTTGGGGATGTGGGCATTTCTCCCGGCTGGGGGGCCCCCCTTCACGACGGCTGGAGGGCAGGGGTGGAGGGACGGTCATTTGGGCCTGGACACCAAACTACTTGGGGGTGATTTCTGGGTTTCACTGCACATTTTATGTGCACACGCGGCCCTCTGGGCGCCCCCGCCCCTCACTTCTCCAGCATCACTTTTTATTCTTGGAACCTGACGCCAGTTCCCGGGGAACAAAAGAAACGTGTCCCCGGGATCCCCCAATTCTGCCCCAACTTTGGTCTGCGGGCGTCAGGTGTAGATGGGGACCCAGGAGAAGCCCCCCCCC
>NW_006298521.1:1387656-1388126 GCF_000327345.1 Myotis davidii
TTGTTTATCCATCCACCAGTTGATAGGCATTTAGGTTATTTCCAGTTTGGGAAAATTACCAATAAAGCCACTTTAAACTTTTACATACAGGTTTTTGTGTGAAAATAGGTTTTTATTTCACCTTGGATAAATACCTAGCCAAACTTGGACAGCGCCCGCGCCCGCGCCTGGTTCTGCCGCAGATCAGGCCCCTCATTTCTCCGCTATCCAGGCTGATGCCCCCTCCCCGGAGGAATTTTCGCCGCGGGAGGGGGGAGCGGGAGACGTGCAGGAGATTGGCAGGGGTGGCGGCGACCATAGAGGGAGAACTCGGAGGCCGGGCGTTCATTTCGAGTCTTTAAAGTTGAAAAGTGATGGGAGGGAGCGTGCGCCAGAGGAGGGGGCCGGGGGCTGCGGAAAGAAAGATGGCTGTTCCCCGCGCGGGTCTGCGTTCTCGGGGGCTCCCGGCTGGACGGGAGGGTTGGGAGGGA
>NW_006298521.1:1388221-1391701 GCF_000327345.1 Myotis davidii
TCCCTTCCCCCCGGAGGGGGGCCCGGCGCGCGGCCCCGGCGAAGTCGGGGAGTTCGCGGGGGGAGGGGACCCGGCCCGGCATTACCATTTTGATTGCTTCTTTGCCATTTTTGGAGGGGGAGGGGTTGGAGGCCCCTTCTCGGCGGAGCACAAAGATGGTTAATCACTGCGTGGAATCGCATCAGATACTTTCTTTAAAAAAAGAAGCCGCCACCGACTCTGGCACCGTGTGATAGCTGAGGGTTCCTAAGCCTCTTTTTTTTTTTCCCACTTGGGTAAAAATACGGCAAGTTGTTGACTTTTAGAAGAAGATTTAAAAGAGAAAATCCGCTAATCCCGCAGCTTTTATGGCAACAATGTATCTTTATGTGCGCTTCGGCGGCGCAATAGTTTCGCTGTTCCGAGTGGCTTTCCGGAGCTTAGGTTTGCTGGTTTCTTAATATTGTAGCAACTCTTTCCAGGCTGTTTAAATTTTTATGATGCTCGTAAATGAGTAGCTGTTTATTATCTGTCACGCCGGGATTTAGAGGGTGAGGGAAACCCGGGAAGATGTGCAGCCTCGAAGGAGGCAGCTGTCCGACTCCAGGCTGCCTTTCCCTTTAAATTAATCTGAATGGGGAAGGAATCTGAATGGGGAAGGATGCCTGCGAAGGGAACGCACCTCCATCTTTTTGTGTGTATACGGGTTCAAGAAAGACGATGAAAACTTTTGTTCTCGGGCTTTTTAAAAGTGTTTTTCTTTTTCTTTAAATATATTTTATTGATTTTTTACAGAGAGGAAGGGAGAGAGATAGAGAGTCAGAAACATCGATGAGAGAGAAACATCGATCAGCTGCCTCCTGCACACTCCCCACTGGGGATGTGCCCGCAACCCAGGCACATGCCCCTGACGGGAATCAAACCTGGGACCCTTCAGTCCGCAGGCCGACCTCCATCCACTGAGCCAAACCGGTTTCGGCAAGTGTTTTTCTTTTAAATGACTACAAATAACCTCTGTGAGCCGCCAGGGTTTGGCCTGGCCAACCGGACTTGTGTTTGTAACTGTACTGGCGTTGTTTTTCCTTTCGCCTTTGTGGCATTTTGTATAACAAGGGCTCATAAAAGCGGGGGAGGGGGCTGGGGCCTGGTGCCGCATGCTAATAAAGCTGCCTCTCTCTCCCAGGCTCCCAGCTGACATCCTGCAGAGGTCACCTATGAAATGAGTTGGGTAGACTTAACATTTACCCGTGTCTCTCTCTCTGCTTGGGAGAGTTTAGTGGTGATTGGCAGCTTGGCTGGGGTAAAGGTCGATGAACTAGCTCTTGGGGGTGATTCTGGGCCGCACCCCGGCTCTGCTTGGTCACCCCGGACCTGCCCAGGAGGAGCGGAGCTGTGGGAGCAGGGGTGAGAAAGCCGGTATTTCAGAGCTTCACTCAACATCAATTTAAAGGTCATGTTCATGTGTGGGTTGGCTTGAGGAGGAACTCACAGACGTGTGTTTGTGCTACTCCCACCGAGAATGTGGGACATAAAGGTTAAGTCCCCATTAAAAGCGCACACGTGGGTGATGGACCAGATAGTAAATGAACGGGGCCCGTTACCCACGTGTTAGGAATTCAGTAGCAACGGAGCAACATCTCTTGGTGGGAAGCTCTCAGTCTCCCATTCATAACCTTGGCAATGTGTGTGCCGCCCCCCCCCCCCCCCCCCCCACCATCTAGAAACATGCACAGTGTTTAAAGATGTTACCGAGGATTCCTAGAAGTACATGGGTTGGTTGTTCATCAGAAGTCGAGATTCTGTGTAACTCCTGTCATTGGTGGACGAAGGGATTAAAAGGCAACCGGTTTCCACAGGACCCCGCTACTTGAAAACAGCTCATGTTTCCTCTTTAAAAGAGAAGGCGGCGTGGGGAGTTGGTGAGAGCTGAGTTGTGGCCCAGCCGCGTTGCCAGGTGCGGCTGCCCTGAGGCTGGGTTGGGGCTGAGTTGGATTCTGGTGGAGCCGGGACCCGTCTTTAACGAGATCTGATGTGTGAGACTCCATCTGATGCTCCGGTGGTTTTACGCCATGACTTCGCAGCGCATGCAGAGAGGCAGTAACAGTTTTGCCTCGATCGTCAAGTGACCAGCACTTCTGTGTGAATAACAGACCCGTCGCGAACACCGGAGGGCTCTCCTGCTCCCTCTGTGGCGTTCTCCGCACCGCACTGGGTGCACTGTAGTGGGCATCTCCAGGCCTGAACTTCATGCGAGTTCAGCGTCACCCAGAGGAGCCTGCTGTGTGAGCTGCAGGCCACGCTGGGGTGGCAGACAGAGCTGGAGGTGAGCGTGGGGCCTTGCGCTCTGCCCCAGCTGTCCACTGGCAGGGCTCTGGACTCGAGGGCTGGCCTCAAGTGCAGCAGTAAAGGTATGTCTTTGGAAAGGTATCATGTATGTGGTGTGTGCCCGGGCGCCGAATCCTGTCTTCGCTGTGAGCCACTGGCCGCGCTGGACACCAGAGGGGTCCCTCCCTGGAAGTGTCCGCCACGGGGGCTGCGGGGCAGGCTCCCTCGGGACGCTCCCGGCGTTTGTCTCCCAGGGCCTCTTCCTGCGTTTGCTCCGGTGCAGGAGGCTACTTTTTAAAAATTATAATTTTATTATTTCAGAGAGGAAGGGAGATGGAGGGAGAGATAGAAACATCAGTGATGGGAGAGAATCATTGATTGGCTGCCTCCTGCTACTGGGAATCGAGCCTGCAACCCAGCCATGTGCCCTGACCAGGAAGCCAACCTGTGACCTTCTGGTTCATAGGTCGACGCCAGCCACTGAGCCCAGCCGGCCGGGCAGGACGCTACGTTCTCATCCTTCTGACCAAGACTTTGAGGTCGCCTCCTTCAAACGGCATCATTGCATGTTAAAGAGAATGGCCCCTCCCAGCACCCCTCACTTCATACTCGACGGGAAGGAGCGTGGATTGCGACAGTGGGCCTGGTCCTGGCTTCGCCCACTGCCACCTGCGTGCCCTTGACCACGCTCTGCCCCTCGCACAGCCAGTGTCCTGGACCCACACCTTCCTGAGCCACGTTCCCGGGGCCCTTCTCTCCCTCCGTCCTTCACCCCCCGGTCCCTCCCACCATCACCTCTCAGTGGGATGAGCCGATGGTCACTTTGTGACCCCACGTTGCCTCTCAGAGCTGCTGGCCATGCGACTTGCCTTGAGTTTTACCACATGTTTCCTCCGACGCCTTTGTCAGGAACCGGGTCAGGCTCTGCCGTTTCTGTCTCGCTGTGAGTCCCGGTGACCACGGCTGCCGCCCGGTGCGCCCACCGCAGCCCGGCTTCATTCCTCTGTGGTGGGCAGCATCTTGCCTGCCACGGGCTGGTCACTCGGGGCTGGAGGAGGCCTTTCGGGGGTGTCTGTGGGTTCAGTCTCCAACTCTGGGGGAGAGGCAGGCCTTCCGGCTGCTGTTGGGCACGTACAGGGCTTTCGGGGACCAGACCCCGGATTTGATTTCCCTTCC
>NW_006298521.1:1391762-1392393 GCF_000327345.1 Myotis davidii
CAGCAGGGCACGCGCTCAGGAAAGGACACGAAAGGCTCTGCCCAGAGCCCGTCCTCAGCAAGTGGGCCTTGGACATTACCTGCTCCCCCTCAGCTTTCCTGTCTGACTCGAACCCTGAGCCGGGCCCCTCCGACCGGCTCATTCACCACACACAGCGCTGCCGGGAAGGCCGGTTCTTAGTGTCCATTTTATTCGGAGTAGGCCGGAGCCCTGAGAGGTTGCGGGCCTGTGGACATCCCAGCTGGCGGGCGCGGGAGCTGTGGGCGCGGGAGCCGCGGGCGGAGGAGCCGCGGGCGCGGGAGCTGCGGGCCATGGGCCGGGGTGTCCTGATCTGACCCCGACCTGATCCGAACCCAGCGCCAAGGCCGAGTGTGTGGGGAGATGATGGCACTTCCCGCCTGAGACCGGAAAGGCCTGACGTCTTGTAGCTTCTCCAGGGCCCACGCTCAGGCAAGAGTGGCTGGGCCTGTCAGAGACGCTGGGATAATGGGGGTGATTTCGCTCTGTGGTCCAAGGCCGAAGGTCGCAGAACTTGGGACAGGGCGCTGTCTGCACCCGATCCCCGCGTCTGCCCGGGGGCTGCCCCTGTCTGCACTGGGTCCCGGGGGCTGCCCCTGTCTGCACTGGGTCC
>NW_006298521.1:1392657-1401788 GCF_000327345.1 Myotis davidii
AGCCCCCGGATCCGCCTCCCCCTCCCTCCGCTCCTCTTGCCCACCTCGGCCGAGCCCCCGCTGGTGGGGTTGCCGCTTTTCTTCTTCTTACCTCTGTTATTTCACACTTTAAGGTGGAGGCATCTTCTCATGTTGAAATGGCCTCTGCTCTCCAGAGGAGCAAACGTGCTTCCTTACGACGTTCTGTACGGGCAGTTCCTTGCTGCTCGGCCCAGCAGTTTCCGGGTGCGGGAGACATTGCTGGTGCAGCTCCTGGTCGCAGCCTGTGTCCCCGGGTCTCAGGTGCGGGGGTCCTGAGCCGTCTCAGAGGCGGGCATCCCAGGGAGTGTCAGCAGGCCGCACTGGGTTTTTTGCTTGGCGCCTGGTGGTCTGGTTAAAAGGCAGCAGAAGGAAGTATATCCCTGGGGGGGGGGAGGGGCGGTTAATATTTTGTCCAGGTTCGAGGGGCACCCTCAGCCCCGTGAGGTAGGAGGGCAGGTGGCTGGTCCTTATCTCAGTGGAGAACGCCGCTTCTCAGGCTGCGGGGCCCGAGGGTTTGTGAGGACCCAGGCGCACCTGCCAGCTGATTCCCGACGCCCAGCCGGGCAGCCGCGTGGGAGGGAGCTGTTACCAACATTGCTTTATTGACAGGAATCCGAGATGTAGAAAACCGGGGTGCCCAGAGCCATTGTCACCTGGAGGAGTGGGCGGGCACCTGTGGCTTTTGTCCCGACTGCAGCTTCCAGTTGCTCTGGTCTCTGTGGACAGCCAGGATCAGGCCCAAAACTTGGGCTTCGGTGGACACGAGGGCCTGTGTCCCCCAGACGTGACCCGATGACCTAAAGGACAGGACGTGAGAGGCGAGGGGTCTTGGCAGGGCACGTCCGTCAAGCTCCCTTCTACACGCGGAATGCTCGGCCCTGAGTGTGGATGCCACGGCGCCCAGGGGAGCCAGGAGCCTGGATTTGGTCCGACCCCACCCACAGCCCCTCAAGCCTGTTTATTTGCTAAATTCTGTCCACAGGAGATTGTTTTCAGAAGCTACTTGCCCGAGAGGGTGTGCCCTGCATGGGAGGTGCTGCGGTCCTGCATGAGCTGCCCTCCTGTGGCAGCAGGGCCACCAGGGAAGGACCCTGGGGCCCCCAGGGGTTTCTGAGCGGCTGGGAGGCTGTTGGGGCCAGGACTTCTGATGTGACGGGAGGGGACAGGCAGCATTGGAGGGCGCAGAACTGTGTCCCCTCACGAGGACGCTGGGGAAGGACGGGCCGTGTGCCCCCCCCCCTCCCCCGGCAGCACGAGGCTCTGCTCTCGGAGTCGCCACGTGGGCAGATGAGTCACCCTCCCAAACAGGAAGGGTGCTGAGAGATGGTATGGGGTGGGGCATCTTTAGGAGAAGTAATGATGCTTTTAGTCGCCTGCCTGGAGGCAGCAGAAAGTTACTTGAAGCAGCAGAGGGGGTTCTTGGGGGGGGTGGGGGCGCCAGCGGGCTGTCTGCAGTGACGATGCTGTCATCAGTTTGGGAGAGGCTTTCCGTGCCAGGAAAGAGAAAAGGGCAGGGATGGGGCTGTGTTTCCCTTTGATGCCATTCAGGCAGAAAGCCAATCTGCGCATGTAAATGAACTTGAAAATGCAATTAAAAATAAATACATGTGCGAGACCGTGATCCAGAAGTTAACGCGAGGTGCAGGCTACATGACAAGCAGCGTTTCCTGCAGCCGGTGCTGCGCGACTCCGTAATGAACGTGATGAAGGTCTCGTGGCGATCAGGGCTCCGCAGACACGCGGGATGCCTGGCTCCGCCTCCCCAGGTCCCTGCTGCCTTCCCAGGTCCCTGCCACCTCTCCAGGTCCCTGCCGGCAGCCCCGCGGAAGCAGTTCTCATACACCTCACCAGCGGCCTGCTCCCGGCTGCCACCGGCTGCCCCCTGGCTGCCCCTGCCCGGGGACACGTGCTCAAGAGGTCCCTCCAAGGGCTGGTCCTGGTGCGACAGGAGAGGTGGCAACACGGAATCACCAGTGTCAGTGTGGACAGAGCCACGGGGCCCGGACGCCGTTCCGGCTGCAGGCGCTGGACGTGGGCCCATGGCGGGGAGGCCGCGAGGAGCCGGAGCTGGGATGGGGGGGCCGCGTGCTCAGCGTAGGGGACAGGATGGGAGCAGGGGCAGAGCTCCCTGTGGCTCAGGCCCTTGTGCGTATCTCCCCTGTGTGCCCACTGGCCTGACAGCGGGCGTGTGTCCAGAAGGCGGCGCTCAGATGGCGATGGCGCCGGTGATCACCGCTCATTATGGAGTCGTGCCGTCCAGCACGTGCCTCCTGGGTGCCTGCTTGGGGCCAGCCAGTACAGGGCGCTGGGGCACCGCAGTGGACGGGACAGGCTCCTGAGACATGGCCGGTCTCAGAGAGAGAGGTGATAGATAAACATAAATGAATTCCGGAGTGAGTGTTCTGATGAGAAGTAGAGCAGGATCGGGAGTGGGGGAGGGGGAGCAGTGGGTATTTTAAATGAATGGTCCAGGGCCTCATTGAGAAGGCAGCACTGCAGGGGCGGAGGAGTGAGCCCTGTGCCCTCTGCGGGAAGTGTTCTAGGGCAGGGCACAGCCTGTGCAAAGGCCCTGTGGCGGGGCCTGGCGCCTCCAGTGCCCGGGAGAGTGAGGGGAGGCCTGCTGTCGGCAGGGATTGGGGGGCTGTCCTCTCCCGCATGACTGACCCCTGCCTTTCAGGGCCCCCTGGCGTATTGGATAAGAGGGGCAGGATTTTGACTAGAAGCTGGAACTTACCAGAAGGCTGACTTCAGCTCGGTCAGGGTTCCCCGATGTCCGTCAAACCCGCCCGATGGGGGGAGGAGAGGCGGCGCCCTGGCTGGTGCGAGGGGAGACCAGCAGGTTCTCGGGGAGCTGAGTCTGTGGTTCAGAAACGCCGAGACCGAGGCTTCTGCCCCCCTGCTTACAGTCTGAGATGACTAGAACCAGACGGCAAGCTCCCAGCTGCCGCGAGCCCCACCTCCCCCCACCCCTGTCGGCCGCTCCATAGAGTTTTGCAGAGAAGCCAGAACCAGCGCCTGTGGCTGCTCCCGAGGCCCAGCTGTGGGCGGGGCTCAAAGACCTTCGGCCGAAGGAACTGCGGGCCAGGTCCCACGTGTGGGCTCCGTGCCCACCCCCCCATGACCCTCTCCGTGCCCTCGGGGCTCTGTCCTATGGGTTGTAGTCTAGTCCCCCATTCACCCTCATTCACCCGCCGGCTCCGTGATGCCTACACACCCAGCACCAGGCCCGTAGGAGACTCGGGAGAGCCAGGTGGTAGGTAAACGCGAGTGAAGGCGCAGGGCCCATAGACGAGCGTCCGCTGTGCGGGGGCCAGCGTGCCTGCCCCAGGCCCACCTCCTGGGGAACAGCCGCTCCTGTGCGGGCCGGAGGTTCTCCCAGAGCGGCCCTCTCCTTAGAGAAGCAGGTGGAGCTGGAATCTAGTCCCGTAAGGAGCGCAGGCCCACCGCTGCCCGGGGCGGAGTCGGCGCCGAAGTTACTTTATTAGCGAGTTCCCCGCGCCGTGTGAATGGGGCCGCGCCTTCATATCGTGGATCTAATTATAAACCGACGGCGCCCAATCAGCGGCCTTTACGGGGAGGCGCGCTGGCAGCGGTGTAAAGTGTCCTTTAATGAACTTCCCGGGCGCTTGTATCTTAGCAACACATTTTATTACATCCCGGTGCAGCTGGGCGCGCACAGTAATTCATCCCCGCTCGGACCGGAGGGAGGCTGCGCGCCTTCCCAAGGCTGTTTGCATCTCCCCGGCTTTGTTTGTGAAAAAGACAGACGCGGGGAGCACGGACCTTGCTGGCTGGTGGCTGGCGCGGGGACCAGCTGGAAGGGACCCAGGCCGGGCCTGAGGGCGGGCGGCCCCCCGGGAGTTCCAACCCCGGCGCGGCCTGTGCCGAGCCATCCTGTGCGGGTTCTGTCCCCAGCGCTCCCGGGGTTTGGGTATTTTCACCTGGACTCCTTTCCTGCACTCATTTGGAAGTAGGGACGTTTGCACATCTTTCGTGGCAGTCAGCAGCCTGTGGGGCCTGGGGAATGTTCTAGGAGGAGCACTCGGCAGGGTCTGAGGGAGAGGAGAGAGGCCCCGGGGCCAGGGGCCTTCAGCCCAGCACCTGCCGCTGGGTACTTCCCTGCTCATCTCACCGCCGTGTCTGCTGTGTGTGCTCCCTGCCTGCGGGACCGTGACCACACACTCCGTGCTTCACGCAAACAATGGAACTTCATCCTCTCACACTATACAGGCGAGGAGTCCAAAGTCGGGGCTCCACAGGGCTGGACTCCCTCCAGGGGCGGGTCCTTCCTGCCCCCTCCAGCCCCTGGAGGCACCAGGGGCTCCTGGGTTGTGGCCGCATGGTCCAGGCTCTGCCTCCATCTTCACGGGATCTCCCGCGTGTGTCGTTTATCAGGACCCCTGTCACTGGATGAAGGGCCCCCTAATCCAGTGTGACCTCAACTTAATTACAGCTGCAAAGACCCAATTTCCAAATAGGGCCACATTCTGAGGTTTGGGGTGAACTTGAATTTCGGGGGGACACACGGTTCAGCCCACTACACCTGCCGATGGAAGCCAGTCACGCCCACCTCGGACTGTGGTTTGGGGTCAGATAGGTGGTGGCGCTCGATGGTAACTCAGGCCAGGCGGTCACCGCCCACCCGCTCCTACAGCCCGGAAACTGCCGTCCGGGCTCCGCTGGGAGCAGTAGGGTGGCCTGTCGTCTGACTTGAGTACCGGGAACCAGGACACCCCAGAAAATCTGGGGGCACCACTTGTTGCTGTGCCTGGCTCACCGGAAGTGGAGAATCTGACGAGGGTTTGCGAATGCAGTTTGAAAACCGGCCAGCCGTGGTCTCACCTGCTTTGCTCTCGTTCAGGAGTGAGGACGATGCTATGGGCACGCAGAAGGCCAGTGGAAGTGTGCGCCTCTGGGGGTGCATACAGCCCCGTGCCCTGCGGCCAGGGGAAGAGCCCTGGGCTGGGGAGGGATTGAGAGAGAGAAAGAGAGAGGGAGGGAGAGAGTTGGAGGGCGCCCCACAGAAGGAAGACCCGTGCCCTCGATGTCTGCTCTCCCGTCACCATGGGGAGCAGTTGTATGGGCGCCTGGGGTGGCAGCTCTCCGTGCACGGAGCCCAGGGGACCGGGAGGTTTTTGCTCTAAGCCCCGACTCTGCACAAGTCTGTGCTCTCCGCTCTCAGCTCCCACCTCTGGTCCTGGCTAGTCTGTGACATCGAGTGAGTCCGCCATCCTCACGCCTCCGGTGGCTCCCCGTGAGGTGGAGACAATGTGAGCGTTTGCCCGGTGGAGCCGGGAGCATGAGCTAGAGAGGGGCGCCGGGGGCTCAGCGCAGCGCCGGGGGGCCCCGTGGGGGCTCAGAGGAGTGGGTCCCTCCCTGGCGCCCCGCTGGCCTCGGCTCCGATCCCTCCCCCCTCCATTTCCCCTCCTGTTTCTCGCTGTTTCCGCCGGGATTCAGCCACCTTCAGCAGCTTTCCCTTGGAAAGTCCCGGCTGCTGCCTGGCTGCTCTCTCCCCCTCCAGGGCCTGTCTGCCACTCTGTTACCAGGTTATTTTTCTGAAGTTTCGCCCCTTATTACTTCTGGGGTTAAAAACGATCTCCCCCTCCCCCATTCCCGCCTGCCCACTGCGTGCGGCAGACACTCTCCTAGCCTCTCGCCTAGGTCTGAGCCTAGGTCTGAGCCTACGTCTGAGTCACACAGGGCCGCCCTGTGCTTGAAGCTGGGTGGGGGGGCTGCCCCCCCACCCCACCCCGCACGCAGCCCCGCTCTGTCCACAGCTGCAGGAGCACTGGCCAGTGGGAGGCGCCAGGGGCTCCAGGGAGCGCAGTCTGGAAGCCAGCGGCTTGAGGAAGATTTAAAAGTTCTGTGCGGTTGCCAGACAGGTCTTTCATTACCCGGCCTTGGGTCCGTGCTTCAGCCTCATCTCCTGCCCGGAACTGCTGACCGTCCCCGTCCCCCGACGTGCTAAACGCCCGGCCACCGGCCTGCCCTCGGCGCTCTCCCCCCGGGTGTTCTTTTCTCTGAAATGAGGTCCTGCTCATTCAAGGCCGGGCCAGCTCCTTTCCCTCCAGAAAGGCACCTCTGGGTTCATCTGGATTGTATTGTGGCAGTAATGGTGGTGGCAAGGGTGGTGGTGATAGTGATGGTGGTGGTGGTGGTGGCGATGGTGGTGGTGGTGATGGTGGTGGTGATGGTGATGATGATGGTGGTGGTGGTGGTGGTGGTGGTGGTGATGGTGGAGAGAAAGGTGATGGTGGTTGTTGGGGCTGTGGCGGTGGTGAGGATGATGATAACATCATAACTCTCGATCCAGCTACCCCCTGTGGACCCCTTCCTACTTTGGTGTGATTTCCAGGTTACTTACTTAGCGTCTTGGCACATCCGGGTGAGGAGGAGTGACCCCACATGTGGGCGGAGGCGGACAGCACTCAGGGCCGGGCTGGCCGCCCCGGGCGCTGCTGCTTGTGGGGAGCAGACTCAGCGCAGTGAGGTGCTGGCGGCGCTGGCGGCGTCTGACACGGAGCGGCACCGGTTGCACTTCAGTGAGTGTGCAGTGGGCACGGAGGATGTGCTGGGAAACCAGATGTGACAGAGTTACTGTGATGTTACGTCCTTAAAGACGGGGCTTGTGCGTGTCAAGATTTAAAAGCTGTGAAGCCGCCGACGGCAACACCCGAGCAGTGAGTCCTGTGCGGCCGAAGGGCGACCGCAGCGCAGACTGCCGGTGCCTCTCACACCCCGCGCGTAGGGCATTTCCCCGGGGAGCGGACTGGTTTTGCAGTGACTTTTCTGACATTTGCTGTCGCTCAGCAGGCGTCTGACATCCCGGGCCGCCCCTGGGACGCTGTCTGCCCCTCTTCTGGCGGAGCCCGCGTCCCGGTGGCTCAGCGGGGACCCTGAGACCCTGGAAGGAAATCACAGAGGAGGCCACAGTGCGCGATTTTTCTTAAAAATGAAAACTTTACATGAAAAAGAACAAGGTAAACCATCCCACTGTTGGGGCAGAAATAGGATGGTGGGGGCCAGCTACGATTCCAGGAAATAGCCATCCTGCTCCGGCCCCGGGGTGGCTCTGTTCGTCTAGAGAAAGCGCCTTCTCACCCGGCTGGAGTCCCACGCCCTGGGCCACGGGAGCTCACACCGGAGAGCTGCCCATCCTGGGAAGATTTACACCTCCCGCCCCCCAGCCCTGTTGCCCGTAACCATTACACCTGCCTGCTTTCCCTGCCTGTAACTCTTACTTCCCCACGTAATCTTTGCCCTTTGACCCCTGGCTTACGGGGAGGGGCAGAGCGGGTTTGTGTGGCTGACCTGCTGCTCCCCCTCCTGCCGGCAGGATGGCTCAGGTAGTGAGTGACAGGAGCCCGGACCCCTGGGTGGTCCGGTTAGGCCGCCACCCTACACGCCCTGGGGATTATGGAGTGAGGTTTACATATAACTGGCATACATGTCGAGGACTTTCATTGACGCAATTGCTACTTATCGCTCTTCACATGTGGTTTTTAACTCTCAGGGGACTGTTTACACTCAACTGCAGTGTTTTCAGGCTTCGTGGAGACCCAGGCCCTGATTGGACCTTCGCTCAGGGACCCCAGAGCCTGCCCCTGGCTCTCCCTGGAGCTCCCTCTGCCAGCAGGCACCGTGCCACCCTGCCCTGTGGAGCCTGAAGCTCCATTCCTGGGCCTGGGAGAGTGGCACGCTCCCCGCAAGCTTCCAGAACCCGGAGTACGAGAACCAGGTTCTGGGCGCCATCGCCTTTGCCTGGCACCTGCCAAGTGGCGCGGTGTGGGCTGCTTCTTCAGCGCTCAGCGGAGCGTTTTCTCTCTTGTGATGGTGACGGTGGTGATGGTGGTGGCCGTGGTGTGGTAATGATGGTTATTAATAATGATGGTGGTTAGTCCAGCTGGCATGGCTCAGGGGTTGAGCATCACCCTATGAACCAGGAGGTCACGGTTTGATTCCCGGTCAAGGGCACATGCCCAGGTTTGGGCTTGATCCCAGTATGGGGTGTGCAGGAGGCAGCTGATCGATGATTCTCTCTCATCGTTGATGTTTCTATCTCTCCCTCTCCCTTCCTCTCTCTGAAATCAATAAAAATATATTAAACAATAATGCTGGGGGTTATTTTTGTGATGGTGATGTGATGGTGAATTTTGTGATGATGATGTCGGTGGTGGTGGTGGTGGTGGTGTGGTAATTCCAGTTATTAATGTGATTTTTGTGACGATGATGGTAGTCCCTCGTTCACCTCAGGGAAAGATTGGGGAGGTAGGGGCATGGCAGGGGCTCAGCTCCCGGCCCTCAGGTGGTTCACCGTGCACACCTGAGGAAGGCGTGGGAACTCCTGAACCTGTTTTCCCGCCTGTAAAAGGGAGTAGTGATCTCCATAAGCTCTGAAGGCCGGTGCACGCATACCTGCTTTTATTACTACTAGAGGCCTGGCACACGAAATTCGTGTGGGTACAGCCCCTGGGCCTGGCCTGCGATCAGGGCCATCTTCCCCAGACGGCTGCGGGGAGGGACTGAGAGGTTGACCGTCCTGCCTGCTCGCTGGCCCCGCCCCCGCCTCAGGTCACCCTCTGTGTATGGGGCAACCGGCGGGGTGGGGGCCTTGGCCTGGTGCCCCCTGCATTTCCCACCACACACTCCCAGTTCCCCATTTGCCATCAGGCAATGGGAGCCTGCCAGCCGGGGAAAGGGACCAAGAGGTGGTCAGTGTGTCTCATAGTGACTGGTTGAGTGGTCGTTCTGCCATTAGGGTCCATTTGCATATTATCCTTATATTATATAGTCATGTGGCATCTTTATGGAAAGGTGGAACGGGGGAAAGATGGTGACGGCATGAAATAGTCTGTGATATTTGACTGTTTTCATTTACTGTGATTGGTAGACATCCCTGTTCATCTGCATTTGTTTTCTTAGGTTCAGTTTTAAATCTTATTTCTTAAAAAATTAACAAACAAATTCGGAAAGTACAGGAGATAACTGTGCAGGCCTCCTGACCTCATGGCGTTTGGGGATAGGCCTGGGTCCAGTGTCCATGTCCCGGCTCGTCCCTGGGCTGCCGATGCCCGTGGGTGCCCCTCCGGTTCCCACGTGGGGCCTCTGCC
>NW_006298521.1:1401931-1410732 GCF_000327345.1 Myotis davidii
CCCCCAGCCAGGTGCCTGGGTGCCGCACCCCCTGGGAGCCACCGGTAACGCTGAGCCGCGGTGGGCGCCCAGCTCTAGGTTTGGAATGGTCTCCCGCGGCTCAGTCAGGTCAGGTTCGGTTTTGTCCTCTGGAGCCTCATTCCATGCTTCTGCTGGTTGGCCTGTGGTCACGGGGTGGGCGCCTTCCCGGAGCCCCAGGTGCCTGCTTCCTGGCACGGAACCTGCTGCTCCTGTAATATGCCCTCATCCCGAATGAGCTACTGAAAAAATAAGCGTTGGTTCTAGATAGAAATCACAATGAATTTTAAATGCCCATGTAAACCTTGTTACAAATAATTGCCCGAAACACACAAAGTCTGAAATTAATTAAAACCGATGGCCTCATTTGAAGCGGGACATGCTCTCAGTTTCTGGTGGTGTGTGTGTGTGTGTGTGTGTGTGTGTGTGTGTGTGTGCATGCGCCATGTGGGCCCCGCCAGGCAGCAGCCGTGGCTGTGAGAGTCCAGGCGGGGAGATTTGCTGGAGGACCGGCTGAGCTGCCTGGTGCTGTGAGGAGTGGGCAGGACACAGGCTCTGAGTCGCCCTGCGTCCTCTCTCAGTGGCTAAACGATCTTCAGAGCCTCAGGCTCCTCATCTGTGAAATGGGTCCAGCCCGAGAGCATCTCAAGGTGACGGTGGGGACGTTCCTGCTCAGAGCCGATGTCCAGGGCTGCTTCTCACCCCTCTTTCCTCCTCGCGCTCCTGCTCCAAACCGTCTCAGCCCAACCACGGTGGCTGCAGTCCTCTGGACTCGCTCCCCTGCCGTGAGAGGAAAGGAAGCTGGACAGGAAATGGCCATGGTGGACCCCAGAGAAAGCTCCTCTCGCCTGGGCAGGAACTCTGAGGCTAGGCGAGGTCCATGCTGGTCTAGGCCAGGCCTGGGAACATATTCAAGCACCCCAATTTGGGGAGTGGAAGTGGGGAGCTCAGACCTCTGAGGGTGCTGAGAAGGAGCCCTCATTCCAGCCAGCGGCTGCAGAAGACTGTCCCTGAGAGGGTGGACACGACACAGGAAAAGTGGTTAACAGATGGCACAGGCTCAACTGTGACAGTTCCTCCCTCCTCCCTCTCTCGCTCCTCCTCTATCCCTCCTCCCCCCTCCTCCCTTCCCCTCCTCTCCCTGTCCTTCTTCCCCAGTCCCCTGTCTCTTCCCCTCTCTTTGGAAGCTTTGGGCAGCAAAGGCCAATTCCTCATCAGATTCCTTCGATGCCTTTGGTCTCAGGGACAAATAGATGCCCCCCGCCCCCCAATATGTCTGCAGCTACAGAGACGAGAGAACGAAGCTGGAGTATTTATTTACTTCTCTCTTTGCAGAAACGTTTACTCGAGAGCCGCACGTGAGGCGGAGGGTTTGATTTGATTAGCAAGTCTAAGTGTATTAGCAGCGAGACAGGAACGACATCACAATTAGCCGTAATTAGCTGTGCTGATGACTCGGGGTGGCAGTGCGGGTGACAGATGTGCTTCCTGGTCCCCTCGTGAGGGGACTTGGCTCCCCGAGTCTGAGTAACAACTAATTACTCGCTTCACCTGTGCTGACCCACCTGTTGTGTACAGTGACATTGTGGTGCCCGGGGGTAGCGGGTGTGGCCTCTGGGGGGCGTGAGCCTTCTGGGCCGTCCAAGTGGGCACCACTGTGACAGCAGCAGTGGGTTCCTTTGTCCCCTGCTCACCTCTCTGCAGGTCTTGGTCACAGCTCAACCCCCCTCCCCCCTTCCCAGGCTGCGTCCCCGGCAGAGCGTGGGGCTGTCATGGGGATGCCCTCAGTTACTTGGTCTGTGGTGGGTGCCTGGTGACACTGTAAGGTGCTGGCATAGACTTAGTCTCGCTGGGAACTATGTGACCGTGTCTTTATATTTATTTATTTATTAAAGTATATTTTTATTGATTTCAGGGAGGAAGAGAGAGGGAGAAAGAGATAGAAACATCAATGATGACAGAGAATCATTGATCGGCTGCCTCCGGCACACCGCCCACTGGGGATCAAGCCCACAACACGGCATGTGCCCTGGACCCGAATCGAACCCTTCAGTCTGCAGGCCAATGCTCTATCCACTGAGCCACACCGGCTAGGGCGTGATTGCATCTTTATAAGTTAATTTATCTCAGCGTGCGTTGTCAGTGACTTACTTTGATCTAGGAGGGGGATGGGGCGGAAACGCCCAGGAGGGGGATCCCCGGTCCTCCAGGAGCTCCCAGGCTTCCAGGGGGGCGCCGGCGCAGCGTCCAGCGGGGAAAGCCACGTGCTCCTGTAGGGGACGCACTTGTTCGGAACTAGACAGACGCGGTCGCTCTCCCACTTGGTGAATGTCGTAAATGCCTCTGAGTCACTCACTTCAAAGGTATATTTAAATTATGTGAACTTCCATCTCAATTTTAAGAAGAAAAGTTCTAAGAGAGACTTTGGAAGCCCAGACACGAAACTGGGCGCATCACAGGGGCGCTGGCGATGAAGTTTCTGCAAACGCAGAGCCAGTCGGCGGAGATGGTCCGACTGTGGCCTCAGTGGCAGCCCCTGCCACTGCAGCTCGAGGGGCAGCCCAGAGGCAGCTCCTCCCGGTCCCTCACCACCCCGAGCCATCAGGGGCTCCTCGGGCTCTGGATCTGGGCCAGGCAGGGCCCGGGCATGCAGGTGCCACGGAGCGAGACCGACACGGTCTTTCCGACCACGGGCTGTCGGTCGGAGCTGCCCGAGGCCGAGGCGGGGTGCCTGGGGGGCAGCTTGAGAACACTCTGAACTCAAAGTGTGACCAGTTTAAGGGATTATTTGGGGGGCTGGCGGGGGCGGCAAAGAAAAAGCTGCGCTCTGTGGGCTGTGAAAAGTGCACTCCGTCAGGCAGGACCCTGGAGCGGGCACCGGCCTCTGCCGGCAGAGCCCACAGACTGTGTTTGGTCCTTGGAGTGAAACCCTGGTCCAGAGCCTTCCTAAGGGAGCTGGCGGGGCTTGGGGTGGGGGTGGGGGTCAGACAGCCTTCCTAGAAGAGAAGAAGAGTTGATTAACATGGGAGAAGATGCCCAGCTGTCCTGTGTCAGACTGACACCCATGGATACGCTGACGGTATCGCCTGTGGGCATGGGACCAGCCGGAATCCTTATGAAGCACGCATGGACCTGGAGTTGGAGAAAACCATGTGGAGTCATCTGGTAAAACTCATATCCTGTGGCGAGAAATCCCGCTTCTGGGTGCATACATGCCCTGGAGAAGCCTTACACAGGGGGCCAGGAGACACATTCCTAGCCACCAAACAAAACAGCAGACGTGGCGAGAGCCACGGTGCCACCACTGACGGTGAGTGGTGAGCAGGTCCGCCTTGTGCTTGTGGCTGTGAAAGGGCTGAGCCAGGCCAGGTGCAGGGACAACAGTGAACCTCGGGGACGGGTAGTTGAGTCAAAAAAGGAAGTTGCAGAATAATATGCTTTCATTTACAGAAAGTTCAAAAACACGCAAAACAAAACAAGGTGTTTTGATAAACCTATTTGACTACAAAGAAAAGTCACGGAATGATATTTGGCTACAAAGAAAAGTCACGGAATGATATACAAAATTGTAGTTACCTGTGTGTGGGGAGGGGCAGGCCGAGGTGTTTCAAAGCTAATTTTCTTTTGTGAAGCCGGGCACTGTGTACACAGATGGTACTGTGACTCTGAATGGTATGCACATCTGATCATTCCTGGTATCGCTTCAGTACAGACATGCATACATTTTACACTGAACTTGTGGGGATGGCTGTCCCGCCTCAAACCCACAGCGAGCCCTGGCTGGTTTGCTCAGTGGATAGAGGGTCCGCCTGTGGACTGAAGGGTCCCGGGTTTGATTCCGGCCAAGGGCACATGCCCAGGTTGCAGGCTCGAGCCAAATAGGGGGTGTGCAGGAAGCAGCCAATCAATGATTCTCTCTCGTCATTGATGTTTCTCTCTCTCGCACCCTCTCCCTTCCTCTCTGAAATTAATTAAAATAAATAAATAAGTAAATAAAAACCCCACAGCGAGATGCTAGGCTTTAGGCAGGTGGACAGGGCTCAGGGCTGTCCCTGGCCATACACCTCCGGGCACATGGCACCTCCAGAATGAGCTGTGTACATTGTGAAGCTCAGGTCATAAATATGCTTTTTTCTAAATTAGCGTTAAGGCCACGTTTTAAAAGTTCTGTGCTAACGAAGAGAAATTCTGGAAATGAAGACAAACTGCCCAGCGCCCTCTCCTGGGCGAGGCGGGGCGGAGCGCCGGCGTCCCCGGCGGGAGGATGGCTGGCCGCGTCCTCAGCACCGCGGACAGCGCCCCGCGGACCCAGACTCTGCCTGCGACCAGCCTGGGGAGCGGGGCAGCCTCGCCGAGGGGGGCAGCTTTGCGCGAGTTCGGCTGGAGCCCAGGGACCTGGGCTGGACCCTGCCTCTCTGCGGCTTCGGGCAGGTCTCTCGGGTCCTGGAGCCTCGGTCCCCTCCTGTCTTCCTCGCTGGGGGAGATGAGTATGTGCTGGGGGCTCCGAGAATGGCCGTCCTGGTCAGAAAGCTTTGTGCTGCCGAGGGGAAGGGGCGCCTTTGCACAGCACCAGTGCGTCTGGCACTGTCGCTGTGCAGTGTCCCGTTAGCTGGGAGGGTGGCCAAGGGGCAGGCTGACAGGGCAGGGCAGGAGGCACCCTGGCCGACATGGGGGTTGCCCGGGGACAGGAGCCCCACTGTGAGCCTGCGAGGCACCTGCCTCTCCACTACCTGCCCTTCCTGCTCAGGACCAGCCTCAGGTGCCCAGAGCAGTGAGCAGGCAGAAGCCGGCCAGGAGCTGGGACCCTGGGCCTCACTCCCTGGAGAGATAAGTGTCTTGATGCACTTTGGGGGTTAGAGAGATGGTGGTGGTGACTTCTGGAAAGTTCTCTCTTCTCAGGCTCTCAGCTGGGGGAGCAGGGGGAGGAGGCAGGAGGTGGGCGTCCTGGGCCGGACCGCCGCCAGACTGTGGTTCGGCGCTGGAGGAGCAGGAAGGGCTGACGGGAAGATCCCTGGGTTGGCTCGGCTCTCAGTCCCAGGGCGTCTGCTTCTAGGCACAGGGACTCCCATCCGTTAAACTGTTTCTTTTTTATTTACTTGTTGAGCGATTGGGCACTGCGCAGCATTATGTGACCTAAACTCTCCACAACCCAGAGAACATTATACCGTTAATTAAAACAAATCGGGTGGCGTCTTGCCGGGGACCAGCCCCAGCAGGTCCAGGGGTCCCCAAAGGTGTGGACGGAGTCGGCGAAGAAGGAATGACACGGAGACAGCGTTCAGTTGATCAGCAGCCTAGGCAGGATCTCTAGCCAAGTTCTAGTCAGGATCTCCAGCGAAGTTCTGGTTAGGATCTCCAGCCAGGTTCTGTGGCCATGTTCTCTCGCTAGGTTCTCCAGCCAGGTTCGGGTTAGGTTAGGGCGTTTCTTATCTCCATTCCAGGGAGTAAAGATTATGTAGCTTAAGCATGATTGTTCGTAGTTAAAATGATTAATTACCCGCCTGGCAGTTAAGAGGTTTTATTCCCTCCCTAACTTCAGGGGAAAATCCCTACCTGGGGAAACAACCTTTCTCAGAGAGGTGACCTTGGACCGGCTCCCGGCAGCATCTGTATCTCCGTATACCGCTCTGGTCTTATTAAACCTAAGTCGTGTTCACGCTTGGCAGCTCTGGTTTGGACTGTAAACGCAGCGTGGGGAAGGATGCCTGTTGTTGGAAGAGCTATCCCCCCCACCCCCCACCCCCCGGTCTGGCTCGCGGTGACATGCACTGTTCAAGGCCGGGCCGCATCTGGCGTGCTGGCGTCAGGGCCTGGAAGTGACCCGCCGTCAGCACAGTGCTTCTGTCTGGAGCAGTGGTTCCCAATGGGGGGCCCACAGGGGGGCGATTTGGTTTTTAAGGGGGGCGATTCGAGAATGAGTTAACTGAATTTTGTGCACTTCTTATGGTTCTAGGGGCCTCGAATACAGTGTATAAATGTATATTGTGACCTATTTATGCATTTTGATTCGCTGTTATGTTTTGAAACTTTATTTGCTATTTTTTCATATTCATATTATTTTTTAACAATTGCTTAGTGATTTCTCTCTCAGCACATAGCTGTCCTTTCATTCTTTTATTTTTCTCTCTCATGATGCCATGTTCTTTGGAAGCCTGTTTAGACCAAATTAATGGCCTTTAGGGTCCCTCCACGTGCATAGGAATCACTTTTTGAAGAATGAGAATTCTATGTCACAGGGAGAGGGGGCACAGGATGTTAGAAATACTCAGGTGGGGCGTGGCCAAAAGAGGGTGGGAACCACTGCTCTAGGGTTGAAGCTCAGCGAACGTGGTGTGGATGCAGGACCTGGTGCCGTGTGGAACATGCGCATGTGCAGGTTGTGTATGTGCAGATGCAAGCGTGGGTCACATCAGGGCTTGTTCGTGCAGACCCTGTGTCCTTGCACACGTGTGTGCTTGCACCATCGCACCCCAGCACTCCAGGGCCAAGAATGGAACCGACGTTTTACTCCTGTCTGTTCGCAGACCTGCCGGGACCCCAGCCCAGAGCAAGGAGGAGGGGCCAACCTCCTCCCGGGTCCAGGGACACAAGCCCCAACCCCCAAGCTCCAGACTTGGATGGAACGTCAGTGTCCAAGACATATGCATCGAGTTTTGTTTCTGCATTTAATTCTACCTGTGGTGTCTTCTCCTGCCTCCTCCTGGCTTATTCCTGCTAATCCTTTAAGAACTGACTTGGCACTTTCTCCTCTGAGAAGTCTTCCCTGACTGCGCAGAGTGAGGCTGGATTTCCTCAGCTGGTTGCACAGCCCCGGAAGCAGGAGTGGGAGCCACACCCCCTCCCGTGGTGCCCCCTGTGCTGGTGCCAGCGGCTTCTCTGTGACTCCTGTGGCCACTTGTCCGGCCTCTGGGCACCCCCGCCCCCTTCCCGGGCCTGTGCCGAGTTGTCTGCGTGAGGAGCTTCCTGCTTTGGGGGGTCCCAGGAAAAGTCAGCCCACGGGCCCAGGCAGCTTCACGCACTCCAGTGTGTTAACTGCGCCAGCGAGCAAGGGTTTGTGAGTGCGGGCCCTGCGCCCGGCCTGCCCCAGGACCCCGTGCCCGCCCCCGTGGAGCAGCATACACCCGGCCTGCCCCAGCACCCCGTGCTGCCACCGCAGAGCAGTGTGGGCCACAAGAGCCATGATCGCACCTCCGTCCACTCGGGCCGCCACAGCCAGGACTAGGTTCCAGCTTCTTTGGTTTTCCGTTTCTTCCCTTTAACAAAATGATGAAAACGCACGATGGGCCAAAAAGGCCCAGACCTGTGACTCCTTACCCATTTCCTGGAGCAAAAAAAGGGAGGAGGAGGTAAAGGGTCCCTTACCCACCTTCCATGTTTTCATTAACTTCAGAGCAGCGGGGTCTGGAAAAGCCAATCGGAAGCAGGGCCACCTCAGAAGGTGACGAAGAGTCGGAGAAATTTGAATTTCAAAGCCAGGCCTCTCTCTCAGGACTGTTTTCTGCTGTGTCGCTCCCCCAAGGCCCAGCCGTGTCATCCACTAGGGGCGCGTGAATGTGGACAAACGTGACTGTGGACAAATGTGGCGTCTTTGCTGGCTGCAGAGTGGACAGTGCCTGTGGGGGGCAGCCCCGGTGAGCCCACGTGACGCCCTCCCCGTCCCTCCCCCGCCCGGACTCCGGTGTCAGCCTCTGAGCCCGCGTCCCCGTCCACTCGGCAGCACCTGTTGCCGCTTGGCTGCGCCGGGCAGAGCGAGACCAGAGGTGTGAGCGTCCTTCGTCACTAACGGGCTCAGGCTGCAGATTGACAAGGCCTCCGAGTTCTTGTCACAACCAGGATCCCACGGCCGGCCGTCTCCACGCCACTCCAGACGCAGGGCTTGAACTTGGGGAGCAGGGAAGTTTGGCGAGGCGCTTCCCCAAATAAAGGAACTAAACCCAGAAAAATGGGGTTGACGTGCAGGAGAGAGGCTTCCGGGGGGAAGGGCTGGCACCTGGCCGGGCAGAGAGGGACTGTGTTCAGTGGGGATTCAGGGAGCTGAGCGAGAGGGTGTTCGGAAGCCACGCCAACGGAAACGCCAGGCGGACGGAAAGCAGGCGGTGGGAGGGGCGGCTGCTCATCATGCCCCTCGTGGCAGGACCGCCCATCAGAGGGCCAAGCGGATTCCCACAGTGGGCACCACTGCCCGGGGCGGCCCAGCAGCAGCCCGGGGCCCACACCCCCGTCTCCTCCGAGCATCAGGTCCCCGGGGCCCCCACCCCAGGCAAATCCCAGTATCTCCGCCATTAAACAAGGAGTAAATGGAGTATTGACGGGTTCATTGGCCGCGAGATTTAATTTGGAGCCATCTTGCCGGGCTGTAATGGGCTGGCGATGACTGCCTCTCTCCTGCGCTGTCATCCGCGAGGAGCTGAGTGATGAGGAGATGCACGGGGTGAGGCTGCCCCGTAAACCCGGTGACAGCCCTCTGTCACTTCTCAGCCCCTCCCCCGGGTACCTCGCGGGAACCTGCCTTGTGTCCCGGGGAGCTGGGTCTCAGGCTCTTGGCCCGGGCACCTGTGGGCACTGCTCACCCGCTCTGTGCCGCCCCACGCCCTTCCTTGCAGGCTAGTGACTCAGTGCCATGGGGAGACGGGCGCTGTGCCCCCCTGGCACAGACGGACCCGCGCTGCATTGATTAAACCATCTGCAGTGGTAAAACCCTTCCTGTACGTTCCCCCTTAATGCCGTAGCCACGCTGTGAGCACCGGTCAAGGCTGGCACAGGGGGACACTGACGCCGAGCGG